>NC_057807.1:111126502-111264595 GCF_018294505.1 Triticum aestivum
TTCCACAAAGGACAAGTGGGACGAATGGCGGGGTCGGTGGTGCTGGATCGAGGAGAAGGATCCGCAGGAGTTCTGCATGGTCCGTCGAAAGCCGCCGGTCCGTGGCAACGACTGGGTCAAGCTTGACGCCAACGACGAGAAGCTCACAATTGCCACTACTAGGAGCCTAACCTCAGCTGGGCTCACGCTCAAAATTATCAGGGCCGACTTCATCCGCCGCCGCATTGCTCCTCTGCACAACAAGGGGAGGCCGACCTGGGATTTCAAGAACGCGGCCGACATCATGAGGCTTCGCCCCGGCCTGAATTACAACTTCACAGTGATCCAGCACGCGCATCTCTGCCAGCGGCTCTTTCAGCTCAAGGTTAACGAGACCGGCGAGGCCGAGAGGTCCGACAAGGCCACCAAGACCGGCAAGGTGGACAAGCCATTCAAGTTGCCAGTGGGGGTGGTCCCGTTGAGCAACAACTCTTGCCTGACTGCCATCATCGCCATGATGCCGGCGTTCAATGCGCACATCCTCGGCCCGACCTGGGTCGAGCCAGAAGCAGAGATGGTGCAGAAGTTCTTCGAAAATTTGTCAGAGGGGTACATCCGCGATGAACCGCAACTCATCCGCCCCACCACCAAGGAAGAGATGGATTACATCGCCACTATGTTGGAGGAGGCGACACTTGTCGAGGAGGCCGGCAGTCTTGGCACCATGGAGGACGAGGCCGGGAAGGCCGAAGAGGAGAATAAGCTCGCCGATTGGGTGGAGTCTGCCGGGGGGCCCAACGGTACCAGTGTTGGGGCTCCCCTTGTCGAAGAAACGACCGAGGAGGCTGAGGAGGCGGCCGCGGGAGCGTCCGAGGAGGCATCCGAGGCAGACGAGCCTTCAGCCCCGAAGAAACGTGTCCTGCGGCGGGCTGGCTCCAGCGAGCCCGTCCGCCCCGGCAAGGCCACGCAGTGGCAAGGGGCTCAGGCGCAACCCATGCGTC
Organism: Triticum aestivum; assembly: GCF_018294505.1. Classification (NCBI taxonomy): domain Eukaryota; kingdom Viridiplantae; phylum Streptophyta; class Magnoliopsida; order Poales; family Poaceae; genus Triticum; species Triticum aestivum. The sequence continues at coordinate 111,127,483 of NC_057807.1, forward strand.
AGACGAACCGTGCGGCCACGAAAGCGGTGAAGAAAGCTGTGGCGGCTGTCGGATTTCGGGTTCCGGCAGACCCTTGAGGTTCGAACACTAGGGTGCGCGCGGAGGTTTCACCTTCTACCTACCTGTTCCTCGCTGAATCGCTAGGATCTAAACTACGAGAAGAACAACACAAGAGACACATGATTTATACTGGTTCAGGCCACCATTGTGGTGTAATACCCTACTCTAGTGTGTGGTATGGTGGATTGCCTCTCGGGCTGATGATGAACAATACAAGGGAGAACAGCCTCTCGAGGGTCTGTTCTTGTGGTCTCTCTCTTTGGCCGGATGGATCTCTCTCTTTGCCGGCCGGATGGATTGATCGATCTCCCCTACCCTGTGGGTGGCTAGTCCTATTTATAGGCGAAGGCCCTGGGCCTCTTCCCAAATATTGAGCGGGAAGGGCGCCAACAATTGGCCAATTTGAAGGGGAACATCTAGTACACTTATCCTGACTAAAGTTGGTCCTCGCCTGTCAAAGGCTCTGGTGGTGACGCCGACTTGGGCTCCACGGTGTCCTCCATCCTGTCGTTGGACTGGTCTTGGTCTTGTTGCACCGAAATGGACGCCTTTGCTTGATGCTCTCGCCTGCGCTTGCTGCTCTTGCACCAAAGAGGAAAGAAGGACACTGCGCGGGCTGGCGCCCGGCAGGCGCCCTTGGTCATCATGGATTGCGTCATGGGCACCTCGCGAGGTACCCCACCTTGAACTCTCCGCCTCCTCGTGAGCCAGCCTGACGAGGCCATGCCTGAGGAAGCTCCTTGTCGTCCGCCCCGTGAGGCTTGGCCCCTCGCGAGCGTCTTGAGCTTGTGCTGATGAAGATGGGCCGTGCTGGGACCCCCTTTGAGCCACGCCGCAGGCCGCAGGCAGGCAAGTCTGGGGACCCCCGTTCCCAGAACGCCGACAGTAGCCCCCGGGCCCAAGCCGTGCCCGGACTTGGCCGAGCAGAGAGGCGAAAGGGCAAGTGCGAAGCGTCGCGGGCCCTAACAGCCTGCGGCCTTGGGCGCCGCGTGTCAGTTGATTGGACGTGGGCGGCCCCGCTCCCCCACGACGCCTCGGCAACCGCACGAACTGACAAGTCCCTGCATGCAAAAACGGGTCATGATTACCTGCGATCGTGGAAGCCGACGGTTGTCCTCCTCCGGCTATAAGTATGGAATGGCGCGAGCCATTCCAGTTCATCTTCCTCTCCATTGCCCCGCCTTGATGAAATGGCTCCGATCCGCCGGTTCTTCGCAGAGGAGAAGGGAAAGGCCCCTCGAGAGGGTCCTGGCCCGCTCCCGCCGAAGAAGCGGTTGGTCCTCTGCCGCCAAGATGAGGGTGTGCGGCAGGAGGTGTCAAGGCCTTGGTGCGAGCGATCGCCGCCAGGGTTTCCGTTGCCCTTGTACGCCCACCTTGAAGGCCCTGCAGGAGCTGACGCCGAGCGCCATGGACGACGCCGCCGTCGGCGCCGGCGGGTCACAGCAGTGCGCGTTGTTCCTCCTGGAATCCAAGCCGTGGGCTCCTCCCGAGAGTTTGTGCTCCACGCCGCCATGCCTCCTCGATCTTGGATTCGCCTCCCTCCTTCCTTCGCCTTTGAGATCCCGCCAAGGGGGCCTTTCAGGCTCCGGCTGCAGCACGCCGACTGCCAGGCCGCCGCGACCGATGCGGATGTCGAGGTAGTCGCTCCAGGTAAGGTCTTCATGACCCATGGCTGGGGCGAGATCGCCCGGGTTTGTGGGACGAGGGGCGCCCTCGTGATCCACCTGGAGTTCGATGGCGCTTCCGCGATGCTCTTCAAGGTCTTCGATGAAGAAGGGCGCCGGCTGGAGTGCTACCCCAGAGGCAGCGGCCGGAGTTCCGGGGCGGCGAGGACTAGGCCTGCCACTCGCCCTTCCAGCAGCTCCTCCGGTGGCAGCGGACGCCTCGAAGGATCCAGTGGCTCCGCCGAGCCCTTCGCGACTCCGGAGACGAGCAACGACAGCTACGAGCCCCCAAGCCTGCGCCGTTCTCGGAGCAGGACGGGCTCATTAGGCTGCCGCCGCCTCTGATCTGGATGAGGTTGGCGCTGGTGCCTGACGGCCCACTGTTGATGATGGTGTCTGCCGCTGCGGTTCCCGTAGTTAGGACTCCTTAGGATATGCGTCTTTTGTCCCTGCGAGGAGCCAAGAACACACCCCGTGGGGGCTTGTAAGGTGTTTGTAGCTCCTTTTGTCAATATGATGCTCATTATGAAGCAGTGCGAAGTGGTTATTCCGTGTTAGCTTAGTTCCTTCCTGTCAGACCTCGTGAGGGCTTGGTGCTCTGCGCCGACAGGTCCCAGTCCTAAGGCGGCTTCAGCCGTCGCTGGTATGCCAGGTCGCGATGCCGTGGTCAAGGCCAGGAGGTGAGCGGCCCGGGGCCCTGTAAGATCCCCTGAGTCGCGATGCTCAGGAGGTCCCCCTTGGCGCTCAAGCAGCCATCATTCGGTGAGAAAGGAGAGCGATGTTGCTAAGACGGAATGGTATTAGGTGCGGGGACGGTGCTGCGATAGCTAGTGTTCCTGGAGGGTGACTTATCTCGAGGGTCGAGAACGCTTCCTGGTGCGGTGCTAAGTCCGTGTCTTCGCCGTCGGAGGGTTGCTTGGCGAGGTCACCATGTGCTTCTCCCCTCTTGCCCTCGCTCTCCTTTCTGCTCTACGTCCTCGGGTCCCGGCCCCCAAGTGAGTCTCAGCCGTCGCTGGCATGCCAGGTCGCGATGCCGTGGACATGGCCAGAGGGTGAGGGCTGGAGAACCAGTAGGAGCCCTGAGTCGCGATGCTCAGGCACCCCCCCTTTAACATGCAAGCAGTTTGTGTGGACGAGGGTGAAGAAGACACTGCGGGGGCCTCGCATGACGATGCTCCTGGGGGAACCCTACAGGCTCATCACAGAAGAAACGACAGTTCGTCGCGACAAACGACGGTCAGCCGTTAGTTGCCTTGGAGAGGCGGTGAGGCGCGAGAGGCTTAGAGAGGTGTGCTGGTTCACCCGTGATCCAGCTAGGGACTCACGGGGTCCTACCCCAAGGCGGGTTGCGCCTGGCTCTGGGCCTTATCTTGGAGTGTGTTCCTGCAAATTTGGCTAGATGTCGATGCTCTACGTCCTCGGGTCCCGGCTCTCAGGCTGGTCTCAGCCATCGCTGGTGTGCCGGGGCGCGATGCCGTGGGCAGACCAGAGGGTGAGGGCCGGAGAGCCGGTAGGATCCATGATTCGCGATGCTCAGGCACCCCTCCTTTAACACGCAAGCTTGGTTAGATGTCGAAACTCTACGTCCTCGGGTCCCGGCTCTCGGGCTGGTCTCAGCCGTTGCTGGTGTGCCGGGGCGCGATGCCGTGGGCAGACCAGAGGGTGAGGGCCGGAGAGCCGGTAGGAGCCCTGAGTCGCGATGCTCAGGCACCCCCCCCTTTAACGCGCAAGCTTGCGACATCCAGGAAGAAAAAAAGGTACCATAAACAGGCACCAAGCAACAAGCATGACGGGTCGAAAACACGGCCCTAAGATAAATGCAACAGGGGTACATGCCACTGGGTCTGACCCGAGCGGCTTGGGGATAATGCAGCCCGAGGGGCGCCCCCAGCAGAGTGAGCTAAGAACATGAAATAAAAGAGATACATGCCACAGGGACGGACCCATGTGACCTGGGAATAATGCAGTCCTGTGGGCGCTCCCAGCTGGAAATGAAACTAGAAAGATGTCACCTGGTGATGCTGAAGATGAAGGGGTGTCGACGCAGCAGACTCGGTGGGCTGCGGGAGCAGATCCTCACGAGCCCCCAGGCCCTGGGGCCTCGGGAGGCTCCGGAGGCGCTGGTGGCTCCTCGCGGACCGTCTCCATCTCCGCCAGGGCTGCGGAACGCCTGATCTCTTGAGCCTCTAGGATGGCCCTCATGATGCGCCGGTACGCAGCAGCCGCGTTCGGCAAGCCGTAAGGCATGCGAACTTAGCTGTGGGGCGGGCCCTCGCAGCGTCCCACTCGCGAAGGCCAGAGGCGCTCCTGAGATGCGGCTTGGTTGAGCCCTGGTATGTCGATGCAGACGCGCAGCCCACCATCCTTGCCTGGATGTGGGGCCACAGCGGGTAAGCGGCGGCTGCCTCCCATGACCCTTGACTCCTGTAGCTCCTGAATGGTCTTGCTGACGAACTCCTGAGGGTTTGGCCCTCCTTGCCTTGCTCCTTCTTGATGGAAACGTGCTTCGAAGCACGCCTCCACGTGGTGCCCAAGCGCCTCCCTCGTGACCTTGGCGAGGTCAAGGGCCCTCCAGGGGAGAGCCCCCGAGCCCTGCCTGAGGAGGGCACCGGGCGCGCTTCCCTATGCGATGGAGGGAGGTTCCCCTGAGAAGGCGCGGGCCCAGAGGGACCTGCCTCCTGAGGGGCCGGGCCGGTCGATGTCTTCTTCTTCTTGGGGGTGGCCTCGGGAAGCTTCCTGCTTCCACGATCCGGGTCTTCCAGTGATGCGGCCTGAAAGGCTCTCTCTAGGGAGCAGACTGCGTCTCTCTCTTCGCAGGGCACCGTGATGACCCCGCCACTTCCTGGCATCTTGAGGACGTTGTAGCCGTGGTGGGTTACGTCCATGAACTTGGCCAGCGCTGGGTACCCGAGGATGGCATTGTACGGCAGGCGAATGTGGGCGACGTCGAAGTCGATGAGCTCGGTGCGGTAGTTGTCGCGTGCCCCGAAGGTGACAGGGAGGCGCACCTGCCCAATCGGGATCGTGGAGCCGTCGGTGACTCCGGAGAAAGGCTTGGTGGGCTGAAGCTGACTGTAGGGTACTTGGAGATTGTTGAATGTTTCCACGGACAGGACGTTGAGCCCTGCCCCGCCATCGATGAGGGTCTTGGTGACTAGCACGTTGCTGATGATTGGGGAACAAAGCATCGGGAGGACTCCGGCTATGGACGCGCACTTGAGCTGATCCGCTGAGCTGGACGTGATGGCGCACGCCGACCACCTAAGAGGGCGCGTGGCCTCGAGCTTGGGGAGGACTCCATTCACCTCGCGGGCGAACTGCTTGAAGATGCGCTGAGAGGCTGGGGCTTGAGCTCCGCCTAGGATGCAGGCGATCGCACGTGGTTCCTAGAAGCCCCCAGCCCCTTCGTCCTGATGACGGTCCTCATTTCTCCTTGGCTACGGTGGTAGCGGAGGGAGGCCTGCGTTACCTTGCGGGCGATCCTCGCGAGGCTGATCCCTCCAGCCTCCCTCGCGAGGCGGGTCCTGCCAGCGATCCTCGCGAGGTTGGTCGCGCCACCCTTGACGTGGGCCGCGGTCTTCCCAGCATCCTGCGTTCCTTCCTCCTCCTCGTCCGTAGCCCCGGTCGTTGCGGTCGGGACGTCGGCCAGTCCGTCCTTCACGCACGGCCCTGAGCTCTTGGCATTCATTGGTGTTGTGGGTGTGGAGGTCGTGGTACACGCAGTACCGACTGCCCTTGGAGGATTCGGGCTGATCTCTACCCCGCTTGGTGTCTAGTTCTACCACGAGCACGGCAGCCCCCTTGCGCTTCACGTCCTTGGCCTTGGGCTTGTTCTCTTCAGGGTATGCGGCAGGCAATTCGAGGAGGGAGAGACGCCCTTCCTCAGCTCTGGCGCACTTGGTCGCCTGGTTGAACAGCTCCAAGGAAGTGCACAGATCTTCATGCATTGCAAGCTCCTCCTTCATCTTGACGTCACGAACGCCGTCAGAGAAGGCTGAGATGATGGCCTCCTCGGTCACCTTGGGAATCTTGAGGCGCGCGTTGTTGAAGCACTGGATGTACTTCTGCAGGGTTTCCCCCGGTTGTTGCTTGATGTGGCGCATGTCGCTCACGGCGGGTGGCCGGTCGCGAGTACCCTGGAAGTTGGCGATGAAGCGGGTGCGCATCTCGTCCCAGGAGGAGATTGTGCCTGGGGCCAGGTTCAGAAGCCAGGTTTGGGCCCCGTCCTTGAGAGCCATGGGGAACCAGTTCGCCATGACCTTCTTGTCTCCATTGGCAGCCTCGATGTCCAGCTCGTAGAGCTGAAGGAACTCTGCAGGGTCTGTCGTGCCATCATAGCAAGGAGGCAGGTCTGGCTTGAACTTGTCGGGCCATGCGATGGTGCGTAGCTCGATGGTGAAGGCGCGGCAGCCCGCTGTGGCCACAGGAGGCCTTGGAGGATGAAGGGATCGGTCTTGCGGGTCCCCGTGCGCCGCAGCTGGGTGCAGCGCGGGGTCTTGACGTGCTGAAGCAGGAGCGTGGTCGGGATGAGCCGGAGCAGGGAGCGCTCGGGCAGCTTCTCGAGGGCGTGGGACCTCTTGGCAGCTCTGCTTCCGCTGCGCTGGTTCCTGATGGGGCAGGTTCTGCCCAGGGGCCGCACGCCTTGGAGCCAGGGCGCCTTCTTGAGGGGGAGGCGGCTGAGGCGCCCCAGGAGCTTCATTTCCCACGCATGGCGGGGCGCGGTGCAGCGAGAAAGTTGGCGCGGGGGAGCCCCCAATGGTGCGGACGAGTTCGCGACTCGGTCGAGCCACTCTTTATAGACGTCGTCGACTGGGCGGTAGCGCAGGAGCTCGTTTGCCGCGATGAGCGCAGCTCGAGCCTCCATGGCCGCGAGGGGTGCGCGGGATGAAGAACCAGCGGGAGTGAGCGAGGGCGTAGCGGTACGACCCTCTTGCCTCATGGACGGGTGCTGGGACGATGCTTGCTGCTCGTTCCCCGCCGGGTCGGTGGTGGCGTTGACGGCAGGCGACGGGGAACAACGAGGGCGCCCGCCGACGGGAGCCGTCTGGGCGACGCGGGAAGCGAGGGCGGCTCGGCGCTCGGTGCGAACCTGGTGTGCGTCAGACATGGTCGCGACGGTCGAAGAAGAACAGGGCGACGGAAGACGAAGTCCGGAGCACCCCTACCTGGCGCTCCACATGTTGGATTTCGGGTTCCAGCAGACCCTTGAGGTTCGAACATTGGGGTGCACGCGGAGGTTTCGCCTTCTACCTACCTGTTCCTCGCCGAATCGCTAGGATCTAAACTACGAGAAGAACAACACAAGAGACACAGGATTTATACTGGTTCAGGCCACCATTGTGCTGTAATACCCTACTCCAGTGTGTGGTATGGTGGATTGCCTCTCGGGCTGATGATGAACAATACAAGGGTGAACAGCCCCTTGAGGGTCTGTTCTTGTGGTCTCTCTCTTTGGCCGGATGGATCTCTCTCTTTGCCGGCCGGATGGATTGATCGATCTACCCTACCCTATGGGTGGCTAGTCCTATTTATAGGCGAAGGCCCTGGGCCTCTTCCCAAATATTGAGCGGGAAGGGCACCAACAATTGGCCAATTTGAAGGGGAACATCTAGTACACTTATCCTGACTAAAGTTGGTCCTCGCATGTCAAAGGCTCTGGTGGTGACGCCGACTTGGGCTCCACGGTGTCCTCCATCCTGCCGTTGGACTGGTCTTGGTCTTGTTGCACCGAAATGGACGCCTTTCCTTGATGCTCCCGCCTGCGCTTGCTGCTCTTGCACCAAAGAGGAAAGAAGGACACTGCGCGGGCTGGCGCCCGGCAGGCGCCCTTGGTCGTCATGGCTTGCGTCATGGGCACCTCGCGAGGTATGCCGCCTTGAACTCTCCGCCTCCTGATGAGCCAGCCTGACGAGGCCGTGCCTGAGGAGCTCCTTGTCGTCCGCCCCGCGAGGCTTGGCCCCTCGCGAGGGTCTTGAGCTTGTGCTGATGAAGATGGGCCGTGCTGGGGCCCCTTTTGAGCCACGCCGTAGGCCGCATGCAGGCATGTCTGGGGACCCCCGTTCCCAGAACGCCGACAGCGGCAAAGAAAACTGCAGCCGCGGCTTCCTCCTTGACCTAACGCGCCACCGCCTCCTCTTCAACCAATCGTCCAAGGACCCCGTCTCCTTCTCCTTCCCTGGCGGGTACCATCCCGATGGCCGAATACGACCTTGGGTCTTTCAGCCCGAAGAGGAAGAGGAGGGCAGAAGAGGAGGATGAGTAAGCACTTTGCATCCCCATCCATTCTCTAATTCTTCATCTGGATTATTTCATCTTGACTTGATCTCGTCTTTGCAGGGACACGGAGACGCTGGCTCAGAGGGTGGCGAAGAGAGCCAGGGCCCCAACGAGCGACGAGCCCCCGGCAAGCACTTCACGTGTGCCAGGGATGATCTTCAAAAGCCCGGAGACCAGCCCCCAGCGCAGCCCCCACTCCAGCCCCCAGCGTAAGTCTGACCTTGCCGGATTCGCAGGAGGAGAGCAGCAACGGGAGGAGCCACTAAGGGCTACCCCTGACACGCCGCCCCTGTCAACCACACCAACCAGAGGGGTGTCCCCGGCAAGGGCATCCACCGATGAGCCCACACGCATGAAGGAAGAGGTGGTGGGCACAGGTGCTGGCGACCCCGTCCTGGCAACGAATGTTGCCGGGGAGGGACACGCTTCCTCTCCACTCGTCATAGGTAAGTTGTCCGCCTCTCGCCCCTTGCTATTTTTGCTATGATTTCCTTTCTTTTCTTCGCCTTGAACTTTGGTTTTGGCTCTGCTTTGCTCTCCTTTTTGGTCTCCAGATCCTCCCCTGATGGACCAGGCGGATGTCGATGCTGTGGTCGAGGAGACCGCCAATGACGCCGAGGCTGAGGCCACCAGCATTGCCGCTGAGGAGGCCGCCAAGGGATCCACTGAGGAGGCCGGCAAGGCTGCTATCGGGGAGGCCGGCAAGGCCGCTGCCGAGTAGGCCACCACGGGACCTATCGGGGAGGTCGGCGAGGCCACCATTGGGGAGGCTGCCAAGGAGCCTGCCGGGGAGGAGGTGGTCGATAACCAACCCTCTTCCTACTCAGCCCCTGCCCCGAGCAGGTATTTGAAGGTGGACGACGATCTGTTCGTCAGCCTCCCAGGGACGGCAAGCACCAGAGCGCCAGCCAAAGGGGAGGTATTTGACGACGAGGTCCTCACCGCTGTCGGGCTCCAGGTTGTTGATGAACCGAGCACCAGTAGCAGCATCACCAAGGAAGATCAGCTCCTCCAGGCTATGAGTGCTAACTTCCAGAAGCTCTAGGCACTCTACTGCGCCTGCCAGGATAAGGTGGACTCCAGGATGGCAGCCGTGGACAAGGCAGAGGTAGACTTTCAAGAGCGCGTTGCTCAGATGCAAGTCTGGTTCGCCGAGGCCCGGGAGGATCTGAAAGCCACCCATATCCAGTTGGACGAGCGCCAGCGAGAACTCCTCCTGAAGCAGGCTGACTTCGACAAGGCCCAAGAGGTGGTGAAGGCAAAGGCCGCCAAGGACGAACCTGACCAGACGCAGCGCTGCATCCTGCTTGACACCCAAGAAGAGGACTTGGTTGCCCGTGAAGCGGCGCTTGCTGCCAAGCTTCATGCTAAGGACGAATAAGTTGGAAGGCTTGTCGTGCAGCGGACCCAGGATCTAAGCAGGAGTACAAAGAAGCACTTGACGCTCTGACCCTGGACCATGACGGCAAGCTGAAGGAGGTCGTTGATGGAGCTGAGGCCGCAGAGGCCGCCAAGGTTGAGCTGGCCGACAAGGTGGACAAACTGGAGCTGGAGCTAGAGGAGCTGAAGAACGAGATCGCATGCTGAAGGACAACAGGGACAAGGCCGTCCGCACCTTGTCAGACTTGCATGTCACCATCTCCGACAAGACCAAGCTGCTCACTGATGCCAACAACTCCATTGCCAATCTGAAGCTGAAGCTGGAGACTCTGGAGAAGACGCTTTCGGAGACCAGGGCCCGCGAAAAGACCCTGATCAAGGATCTCGCGAACGAGAGGCAGCTGCCGCAGAATGCCGCAGCCTCCCACAACGAACTTGTGGCCGGCACAAAGCTCTGGACCAGCCGCCTTGTGGATGTTGCGGAGAGGCTCACCATGTAGCCATCTATCATGGGCATGCCAAACTTCAGGTTCTCCCATGAAGTGAACGTGACTGACAGTGCCAGGCTGACCCTATTCTTCGAGGGCGTCTTCGATGAACTGAAGCTGCTCCACTCCAACAGGGCAACTTATCTGGCCAAGGAGGCCCAGAAGCTTTGTCGGGGCGCCTTGACCAAGGTGCTCACCAAGGTGGCGTACTGGAACCCCAGCGTCGACTTTGCCGACACGCTTGAGAGCTTGCCGGAGGGGGCGGACCTCCAGGCGCTCGAGCAGTGCATCGAGCCCATCATCATCTGCGTCGGCAGAGTCAAGAGGCTGGAGGGCTAGCACCGGGATTAACTGCTCCATCTCTTGTTGCTGCTGCGAGTTCGCACACAACACAATTTTATCTTAAGTTAGAATCGTGGCAATCACCGATGTAATATAACTTTGCTATGCTTTGAACTGAATTCATGTTATTTCCCTATTTGATTTCTCTTTGTATGTGCTACACCCTATGCTTAGTTAGATAGGCTTGTCGGCACGTTAACCCTTGCCATTGGCGCTTCGAAGGACGGATCCTTAGCAGCCTGCTTGGGGGTGTCGCTGTCGGGCAAGCCACCACGCCGTTCTTGGCGCAGCCACTTGAGCTATTGAGCGGACTCGAAACAGAACAAGGGCGCTGCCAATAGTGGCAGGGTTCCTTCGCATGTAGGTTTTCCATACAAAAACCGAGACCCTTCGAGGAAAATAGCCTTACAAAAAGGAATATCGCTCAAAGTTTTAGTGTGACTTAGCTTTTTGTTGCTGCACAGATCGTCGTTGCAACTGCAGACGACGTCGCTCGCCTGGCTTCTCGTATCAGGGTGGCGTGGATGATCTTGATCTCCTCTGCCACCGGCGTCTGCCACGTCGCCCGTCCGTGTTGGCACGGACGGGGCGGCTCCAAACGAACCAACCGTTGTGATCGTCTTCTTCTTCGGAGCCATGGCAATGAAGAAACTGTTGTACTAACTGTTAGACCAGATTCTCACAACTACTGCCCCCTACCTTGCGCGCCAAAGATGTCGGGGAAATGAACACCTATGGGATCACAGGAATCTCTTGTACGGTTGGTGAGGAGAGAGTTGCATGAATAACGGGTCTATGATTAGCGCGAGGGATTTTTACCCAGGTTCGGGCCGCACTGGTGCGTAAAACCCTAGTCCTGCTTGTCTGTATATTCTGTGTTCTTGAGCTCTTGAACTAGCTACGGTGCATGCCCAGTCCAAAAAGTCTGAATCCTCTCTCAGTATGCCTCGGGCCTCCTTCTATATGTCAAAGGGGTTGCCATAGTGGCACACAAGAGGTGGAAATCAAGCTACAGTGTATGAGCTTATCGCTCGGCACCGTAGGACAAAATCATTTAATGTGTTGCCTACGTGCCCTCTTACTTTATCGGGGACGGCAACAGAAGTCATCCCATCCGTCGCCGCCCCTCCTTGCCATGACACGCGTCCAGGCTGACAAGGCATGCAGTGCCACGCTGGCTAGCTAGCTGCTGTGTTGGCGTGGTGGTAGAGCCTTGCAACCTCTTGAGCACTGCGTTGGTTTTCCCTTGAAGAGGAAAGGGTGATGCAGCAAAGTAGCGTAAGTATTTCCCTCAGTTTTTGAGAACCAAGATATCAATCCAGTAGGAGGCTCCTCAAAAGTCCCACGCACCTACACAAACAAACAAGAACCTCACAACCAACGCGATAAAGGGGTTGTCAATCCCTTCACGGTAACTTGCAAAAGTGAGATCTGATAGAGACAATAAGATAAGATAAATATTTTTGCTATTTTTATGATATAGATTGGAAAGTAAAAGATGCAAATAAAAGTAGATGAAATACTTATATGATAAAAGATAGACCCGAGGGGCATAGGTTTCACTAGTGGCTTCTCTCAAGATAGCATAAGTATTACGGTGGGTGAACAAATTACTGTTGAGCAATTGATAGAAAAGCGCATAATTATGAGATTATCTAGGCATGATCATGTGTATAGGCATCACGCCCATGACAAGTAGATCGAAACGATTCTGCATCTACTACTATTACTCCACACATCGACCGACTCCTGCCTGCATCTAGAGTATTAAGTTCATAAGAACAGAGTAACGCATTAAGAAAGATGACATGATGTAGAGGGATAAACTCATGCAATATGATATAAACACCATCTTTTTATCCTTGATGGCAACAATACAATACATGCCTTGCTGCCCTGCTATCACTGGGAAAGGACACCGCAAGATTGAACCCAAAGCTAAACACTTCTCCCATTGCAAGAAAGATCAATCTAGTAGGCCAAACCAAACTGATAATTCGAAGAGTCTTGTAAAGATAACCAATCACACATAAAAGAATTCAGAGAAGATTCAATTATTTCTCATAGATAAACTTGATCATAAACCCACAATTCATCGGATCTCGACAAACACACCGCAAAAAGAGTTACATCGAATAGATCTCCAAGAAGATCGAGGAGAACTTTGTATTGAGATTCAAAGAGAAGAAACCATATAGCTAATAACTATGGACCCAAAGGTCTGTGGTAAACTACTCACAACTCATCGGAGAGGCCTTGGAGATGATGTAGAGGCCCTCCATGGTCGATTCCCCCTCCGGCGAAGCGTCGGGGAAGGCTCCAAGATGGGATCTCGTGGATACAAAAGGTTGCGACGGTGGAATTAGGTTTTCGTGGTGCTCCTCGATGTTTTCAGGGTACAGGAGTATATATAGGCGAAAGAAGTATGTCGGTGGATCCACGAGGGGCCCACGAGGGTGGGCGGCACGCCCACCCCCTTAGGGCGTGCCGGGCACCCTCGTGGCTGCCTCGTTTGTTGCTTGACGTCCACTCCAAGTCTCCTGGTTCGCATTTGTTCCAAAACGATCGCTCCCGAAGGTTTCATCCCGTTTGGACTCCGTTTGATATTCCTTTTCTTCAAAACACTGAAATAGGCACAAAAAACAATTTGGGTTGGGCCTCCCGTTAGTAGGTTAGTCTCAAAAATGATATAAAAGTGTAAAGTAAAGCCCATAAACATCCAAAACGGGTAATATAATAGCATGGAACAATCAAAAATTATAGATATGTTGGAGACGTATCAAGCATCCGCAAGCTTAATTCATGCTCGACCTCGAGTAGGTAAATGATAAAAACAGAATTTTTGATGTGGAATGCTACCTAGCATAATTCTCAATGTAATTTTCTTTACTGTGGCATGACTGTTCAGATCCAAATGATTCGAAATAAAAGTTCATATTGACATGAAAACAATAATACTTCAAGCATACTAACAAAACAATCATGTCTTCTTAAAATAGCATGGTTAAAGAAAGTTATCCCTACAAAATCATATAGTCTGGCTATGCTCTATCTTCATCACACAAAGTATTTAATCATGCAAAACCCCGATGATAAGCCAAGCAATTGTTTCATACTTTAGTATTCTCAAACTTTTTCAACTTTCACGCAATACATGAGTGTGATCCATGGACATAGCACTATATGTGGAAGAGAATGGTGGTTGTGGAGAAGACAAAAAGGAGAAGATAGTCTCACATCAACTAGGCATATCAATGGGCTATGGAGATGCCCATTAATAGATATTAATGTGAGTGAGTAGGTATTTCCATGCAACAGATGCACTAGACCTATAAATGTATGAAAGCTCAACAAAAGAAACTAAGTGGGTGTGCATCCAACTTGCTTGCTCACGAAGACCTAGGGCATTTTGAGGAAGCCCATCATTGGAATATACAAGCCAAGTTCTATAATGAAAAATTCCCACTAGTATATCAAAGTGACAACATAGGAGACTCTCTATCATGAAGATCATGGTGCTACTTTGAAGCACAAGTGTGGTAAAAGGATAGTAGCATTGTCCCTTCTCTCTTTTTTTCTCATTTTTTTATTTGGCCTTTCTCTTTTTTTTATTTGGCCTTTCTCTTTTTTTTATAAAGTCCGAAGTCTCATCCCAACTTGTGGGGGAATCATAGTCTCCATCATCCTTTCCTCACATGGGACAATGCTCTAATAATGAAGATCATCACACTTTTATTTACTTACAACTCAAGATTACAACTCGATACTTAGAACAAGATATGCCTCTATATGAATGCCTCCGGTGGTGTACCAGGATATGCAATGAACCAAGAGTGACATGTATGTAAATTATGAAGGTGGCTTTGCCACAAATACGATGTCAACTACATGATCATGCAAAGAGCAATATGACAATGATGATGCGTGTCATAATAAACAGAACGGTGGAAAGTTGCGCGGCAATATATCTCGGAATGGCTATGGAAAAGCCATAATAGGTAGGTATGGTGGCTGTTTTGTATATGGTGGGTGTATGGTACCGGCGAAAGTTGCGCGGCACAAGAGAGGCTAGCAATGGTGGAAGGGTGAGAGTGCGTATAATCCATGGACTCAACATTAGTCATAAAGAACTCATATACTTACTGTAAGAATCTACAAGTCTTTGAAAAAAAAGTACTACGCGCATGCTCCTAGGGGGATAGATTGGTAGGAAAAGACCATCGCTCGTCCCCGACCGCCACTCATAAGGAAGACAATCAATAAATAAATTATGATCCAACTTCATCACAAAGCGGTTCACCATACGTGCATGCTACGGGAATCACAAACTTCAACACAAGTATTCCTCAAATTTATAATTACCCCACTAGCATGACTCTAATATCACCATCTTCATATCTCAAAACAATTATCAAGCATCAAATTGATCATAGCATCCAATTCACTTTCTATGACAGTTTTTATTATAGCCAACTTGGATGCCCATCATTCTAGGACCAATTTTATAACCATAGCAAATACCATGCTGTTCTAAAAGACTCTCAAAATATTATAAGTGAAGCATGAGAGATCAACATTCTACAAAATTAAACCACCGACGCGCTCTAAAAGATATAAGTGAAGCACTAGAGCAAAATTTATCTAGCTCAAAAGATATAAGTGAAGCACATAGAGTATTCTAATAAATTCCAAATCAAGTGGGTCTCTCCCAAAAGTGTGTACAGCAAGGATGATTGTGGTAAACAAAAAGCAAATACTAATATCATACAAGACGCTCCAAGCAAAACACATATCATGTGGTGAATAAAAATATAGTTCCATGTAAAGTTACCGATAAACAAAGACGAAAGAGGGGATGCCTTCCGGGGCATCCCCAAGCTTAGGCTTTTGGTTGTCCTTGGATATCTTGGGGTGCCATGGGAATCCCCAAGCTTGGGCTCTTGCCACTCCTTATTCCATAGTCCATCAAATCTTTACCCAAAACTTGAAAACTTCACAACACAAAACTCAACAGGAAATCTCATAAGCTCCGTTAGTGCAAGAAAGAAAAACCACCACATAAGGTACTGTAATGAACTAATTCTTTATTTATATTGGTGTTAAAAATACTGTATTCCAACTTCTCTATGGTTCATACCCCCAATACTAGCCATGGATGCATCAAAACAAGCAAACAACACACGAAAAACAGAATCTGTCAAAACCAGAACAGTCTGTAGCAATCTGTAACTTTCGAATACTTCTGGAACTCTAAAAATCCTACTAAAATATGAAGTCCTGGGAAATTTGTCTATTGATCTACAGAAAAAGGAATAAACGCAAAACCATGTTTTCTATGATTTATTAAAATTATTCTCGTGCATGCAAAAGTTTTTGTTTTTCAGCAGAATCAAATTAATTATCACCGTAGGTTATCCTATAGGTTCTACTTGGCACAAACACTAATTAAAAAATAAAACCACATCTAAAAAGAGGCTAGATGAAATATTTTTTGAGTAACAGCAAGGAAAAATATTGGGTTGTCTCCCAATAAGCGCTTTTCTTTAAAGCCTTTTAGCTAGGCATTGATAATTTTAAGGGCCAATTCCAGTTCTGCCCCTAACTTGAACCCACTACTCAGTTTTGCCCCTAGTTTTCGGGTATGCTCAGTTTTGCCCCTCTGCCGTCAGTGCCACTTATAGAAATGCCCCTCCGCTCCATTTCCATCCAGTCAAGGCTGTTTGACCGCTAACTTGCCGTTAGTTTGACATATTTGCCCTTCTTTCTTACATGTGGCCCCTCTCTTACCTCTTCGCTTCACTCTCTATCTGTTCTTCTTCAACCTCTCGACGGCTCGATTTGGAGAGGGGAGAGAGCGACAGCAGCAGGATTCAGAGGCCGACGGTGGGTCGATTTGGAGGGCGGCGACATGCCCACGTCGAGCTCGTCGGTGACTTGCGAGGTAAGTGTGGCTCATCGGTGGATCGATCTGGGGTATTTCTGTCCCAATTAGGGTTCATCAGATTGGGGATTTCCTGTGTTTAGGTCGATGGTGTTGGGATTGTGCAGTTTCAATCCGAGTTCTACCTCCCCCATCCGTCATTCTCTGGATTGGAGATGAGCACGACGCGGCGGTGCGCAGGACACGGTCTCATCCCCGCTCGTCGCGTCGCCTGGGGAGGTGCAAGCACGGGAAGACGATTCTTAGGCTGCCCCCTAGATGTAAGATTAACTCTCATTCCCACTCTGTCTGTCCTCTCATTTTGCTGACATTATTTGCCAATTTTTTGTTGTTTAATGTAAGATTAATTCTGTAGCTCCCTGATGAATGTGACTGGGTAGTTTGGATTGATCCCCCTCCCACAGATTGTGTTGCTCGTGCATTTGAGGAACTTCATGCTGGATTGGAGAGAAGCTGGCTAAAGTCCCATCATTTGGAGAGGAGGTTGATGTACTTAATAGAGAAGAACAAGAAACTCAAGTTGAAGATCAAGAAGAGAAATGAACTTATGCAAACATGGGGATTTCTCATAGTAATTTGCATTAGCATTTTGGCATTAGTTTTTTCTGAGTGGTTTAAGAATCCATACTAGCTGGATTATGGTATGTAATGAAATGTAATGTATTGTTGTGTGAGATATCTTAATTAGTTGTATTTGTTCCAAAGCACATTGGAAATGAGTTTCATCTGGTGTAATGTGACAAGTTTTAACTGGAAATGAGTTTGCTATTTTGAGTATATTGTGTTCCATTTTGTAGCAATGTACTAATGTGACAGTGCAGTAGTAATGTGACAAAAATGACAGTTAAATGGGCACACTTGGAATTGGCCTAAACATAGGACATGATCACACTGAGACATAAAAGAGTTCACAGCATTGTGTCACAACAAACTTCAAATCTAGTACACCCACAACAAATTTTCACAGCATTACAAGTACTACCACATCTACTTGTTCTTCTTGATCCTAGTATTGCAAGCTGGGTTTGAAGAGAGCCTAGAACTCCTCCTGGTGCTCACAGTTTTGCTCACAGCCTTATTTGGAGTAGAAGAACTGGTAGGATTATTGCTTCCAGTGACAGAACCTATAATGTCCTCTTCTGCAATTTTGAACTTCTTCTTATGTGGTGATTGTCCCCTCTCAGCTGGTCTTTTGTAGTTCTTTCTTGGGTTGCAAAGTCACAAATAAATGGGAGAGGCCAGTTAGCAAACATTGAAGAATTTAGGAAATAACTTCAAAAATAAACCAAAAAAGTACCTGACTGCACTACTGACTGTTGTTGCATCCGTAGAAGTTGCATTTGCATTAGCAGCATCTCCAGCACCTGCCATTTTTTCACTTACATCATCTCCAGCAGTTGCATTTGCATTTGCAGCATCTTCATCACTTGCATCTGCATTTGCATCATCAGTAGCAGCATCTGCCATAGTTTCATTAGTAGCAACATCAGTAGCAGCATCTGCATTTACATCATTAGTAGCAACATCTGCCATAGTAGCCAGAGGTTCATCATTGGCATTATCAGCACCCCAATGTTCTTCCTCTCCAAATGTAGGGTCAATGGACTCTTTGCAGTGGCTGCCTTTGTGCCCAAGCTTCCCACATCTTGAACACTTATTCTTTCTTCCTCCAAGTCCTTTTCCCTCTGATTTAGCCCTAATTCTTGTCTTCCTAGGTCTACCAGGTGGCCTATTTTGCAATGGAGCACTCAGTTTAAATCCTGGGTCTACAACATCCCATTGTTGCTTGCCCTCCAGAAGTGGCAGATTATCAGCATAAGTAGCCTTGAATTTTGCCACAGAGAAATACTCATGAACATACTGATCAATCTCACTAACTGGACCTCTCATTGAAGTGATAAAGTACAATGCATGTATGCATGGTTGTCCTGTTATTTGCCACTTTCTACAACTACAAGTATGTGTTTGCAAATTAACAGGATATCTCCACTCTCTTTTTTCCTTGTCAATTGCAGTAATCTCTGCCTCTAATGTGCTTCTTTTCACTATGGACATATCAAGGTCTTTTGATTTTGCATGAAGCATAATCATGATTTTTGGGATTATGATGTGCCCATTGTATGTCCCAGCTGCAATCTGCTGTCTCAAGTCAAACTTTTCCATTATGAACTGCCTAATTTTGTCAAGCAAGTCCACAATGTGTATCCCCTTCCACTTCTTAATTTTGGAATTGAATGACTCGGCTAAATTGTTATTGACATAATCAACTTTGCATATTTCATTGAACAAGGCCTTGGCCCATAGTTTGCTATGATGCTCTTCTAGGTACTCTTTCACACCAGGTTTGCTGTGTAGCTGTCTAAGATGATAATTGTGTTTTTTCATGCTATATGTCAATGAACAAGGCCACAAATTATCATCAAAAAACTTTCCTCTAAATTTTTTGGAAAAATTAGCTGCCAAATGCCTCATGCATTCCTGTGCTCAACTCCAGTGAATACATCTTCAACAGCAGTCTCTAGTCCTTTGCATGCATCTGTGTGGATGACAAGACCTGGTGGATGTCCTATTAGTTCTTTTAAATTCTGGAAAAACCATGTCCAACTATCTGTATTTTCAGACTCAACAACTCCAATTGCTACTGGGAAGATCCAGTTGCAAGCATCCACTGCACATGCACTCACAAGTTGGCCTTTATATCTGCCATTCAGTGTTGTGCCATCTACTGCAAGATAGGGACTACATCCATCTAAAAAACCTTGCCAGCATGCTTTGAAAGAAACAAACACTCTTCTAAAGCACTCTTTCTGTCTAGTTTTTCCAGCTATTTTGTACTCTACAGTGTGCTTGTCAATGTTAACTACACTTCCAGGAGATGCTTTCTCAACTTCTGCCTTGTAAGTGTACAACAATTGAAATGAGTCAGTCCACTTACCATAAATGTTGTCCAGTGCCATCTGCTTTCCATAGAACACTCTCATGTATGGGACTTGCAGGCCATATTTTTTCTTCAGGTTCTTTTTCAACTCTGTAACTCCAACCTCTGAATCCTCTAAAACCCAATGCTTCACTGCATCAGCAACCCATCTGCACTTAGCTGACTTTAGTCTTTGCCTTCTGCTTACACTTGGACAAGTATGTGCAGACTGGTTCACTTTGACCTGCAATATTGAAAGTTCAATTACATGTCAGACATACTTGCTGCAACAAATAACTGGAAAATATTTGCAATGTAACTACATATGCACCTACTGTTTGTACCTGAAACAATGAGCTATTTCTCATTAAGGAGGCATGCATCCTCCATCTACACCTCTTATAAGCACAATGAACAGTCAACCTGGTAGGATCACTCTTGTCTACTACATACTCACTCTGAGTTTTAATTGAAAATGTAGCTAGTGCATTCCTACAGTCTAAAGCACTAGAAAATATAGTTCCTTCTTTTAAAGAAGGATCATCTCTGTTGTACTGCACATCTGGCCTTCCATCATCAGAATCCTCACTATATCCCATGTCCTGGTCCTCCTCCAACTCATCTTCACCTGGCTCATCAAACATTCCTTCTGGTGGTGGAATATAATCTTCATCCCCATCATCATCTGTCTTCTTGGCCTTTTGTTTTGTAACAAACTGAGGGAAAAGCCTTTCATCCTCATCATCTGTAGGCCAATCATCAGGAAGTCCCTCCTCAATATTTGGATCAACAGAATCTCTGCTCTAAGTAGGACCTGCATAAAGAGGCACTTGCTCTGATGGTGTTCCTGGAACCTGCATAGAGCTCTCTCCTGCATCTGAAGCTCTCTTCTGACTGCTAACACTTGTTTTTCTCCCCTTGGATATTCTGCTCCTACCTCTAGAACTAGTAGATTGTGATTTTCTTCCACTGCTGTGTGTCAATCCTCTTTTTCTTTGTATGACATTGATTTCCAATTTGACTGGGAAATGAGCATGATTTCTAAACATCTTTTCTAACTCAGCATCACATTGGACTGGGACCCAAACTGAACTATCAATATCCCAGTACCTGAATTCAACTGCATCATGTATTCCCCACGGGTATTTAGCACAGATATGAGATCTAAACTGCACAAACTTCAGTGTGCTCTCCACTACCAAAGGAAATGAAAATCCTGTGTTCCCTGCTTTTGTACCAGCAGGAACTAGAAGAGTTGTTTCCATTCTACAATCCAAACATATATAGTCCACCCTACGAATGACAATGAAAAACAGAAAAAAAATCGAACCAAATGAGCACTACGAACGCAGATGAACACTAGGAATCAAAACGAACTACAATACGTATAGCAGGCTTCAGATCTGAAAGTACTGCACTTACCCCTTCGGATTTGTGCTCCCTTCATGGCCGCCGCCGACACCGCAACCACCATCGACCTCCATCCGCAGCGGTTGGCTCCGAATCGCAGCACAGCTCGCATAAAGAGTTAGGTCGATCGAATCTCCACCGTGCCCGTCATTGATCTGGAGTTTTCCATGGTGGGGATCGAAGCCGCTAGGGTTCAGGTGAGGGGGCGATTTGGGGAAGACAGAGCTAGGGTTAGGGTCGAGCGAGAGAAAGAGAACAGAGAGAGAGTGAAGCGAAGAGGTAAGAGAGGGGCCACATGTAAGAAAGAAGGGCAAATATGTCAAACTGACGGCAAGTTAGCGGTCAAACAGCCTTGACTGGACGGAAACGGAGCGGAGGGGCATTTCTATAAGTGGCATTGACGGCAAAGGGGCAAAACTGAGCATACCCAGAAACTAGGGGCAAAACTGAGTAGTGGGTTCGAGTTAGGGGCAGAGATGTAAATGTCCCTAATTTTAATGATGCTCACATGACAGACAAGAATTAAAGCGCAAAGAGAGCATCATGAAACACGTGACAAACACATCTAAGTCTAACATACTTCCTATGAATAGGCATATTATAAGCAAACAAATTTGTAAGGCAAGCAAAAACTAGCTTATGCAAGGAAGAAGAAAGAGACGGTAGCAATCTCAACATGACGAGAGGTAATTTAGTAAGATAAAAATTTCTACGACCATATTTCCTCTCTCATAATAATTACATGTAGTATAATAGGCAAATTCAACAAAATAGCTATCACATAACATATTCTCAACACGGTCCACATGCATGTGAAGTTGACACTCTTCCAAAATAGTGGGATTGTCATTAACTAAAGTCATGACATCTCCAAACCCACTTTTATCAAAAATACCATAAGATTGAACATTCTCCAAATATATAGGATCTAAAGTTGACACTATTCCAAACCCACTTTCAATGTTATTTCAAACACTATTATCAATCTCATATTCATCATGGGGCTTAAATAAATTTTCAAGATCATAAGAAGAGTCACCCCAATCATGATCATTGCAACTAGTAGACATAGCAAAACTAGCATCCCCAAGCTTAGGGTTTTGGATATTATTAGCACAATTGACATCAAGATAATTTAAAATAAAATCATTGCAATCATGCTTTTTATTCAAGGAGCTATAGCGAATCTCTTCATAGATTTTTTTCATCACAACTTTCATATTCACGAATTTCAAGCAAAACCTCATAAAGATAATCTAGTGCACTCAAATCACTAGAATTTGGTTCATCATAATTGGATCTCTTAAAAATATTGGCAAGAGGACGAGGATCCATAGATCTTAGGTTCTCTGATTAGCAATAAATAAACAACTATTCCAACCAAACGAGCAAACGAGCCAAATAAGACATCAAAGCAAACGGAAAGATGAACAGAAGAAGGGCGAATAAAACGGCAAGTGTGAAGTGGGGGAGAGGAAAACGAGAGGCAAATGGCAAATAATGTAATGCGAGGGGGATGAGTTTGTGATGGGTACTCGGTATGTCTTGACTTGAGCGAAGACCTCCCCGGCAATGGCGCCAGAAATCCTTCTTGCTACCTCTTGAGCACTGCGTTGGTTTTCCCTTGAAGAGGAAAGGGTGATGCAGCAAAGTAGCGTAAGTATTTCCCTCGGTTTTTGAGAACCAAGGTATCAATCCAGTAGGAGGCTCCTCAAAAGTCCCATGCACCTACACAAACAAACAAGAACCTCGCAACCAACGCGATAAAGGGGTTGTCAATCCCTTCACGGTAACTTGCAAAAGTGAGATCTGATAGAGATAATAAGATAAGATAAATATTTTTGGTATTTTTATGATATAGATTGGAAAGTAAAAGATGCAAATAAAAGTAGATGAAAAACTTATATGATAAAAGATAGACCCGAGGGCCATAGGTTTCACTAGTGGCTTCTCTCAAGATAGCATAAGTATTACGGTGGGTGAACAAATTACTATCGAGCAATTGATAGAAAAGTGCATAGTTATGAGATTATCTAGGCATGATCATGTGTATAGGCATCACGTCCGTGACAAGTAGATCGAAACGATTCTGCATCTATTACTATTACTCCACACATCGACCGACTCCTGCCTGCATCTAGAGTATTAAGTTCATAAGAACAGAGTAACGCATTAAGAAATATGACATGATGTAGAGGGATAAACTCATGCAATATGATATAAACCCCATCTTTTTATCCTCGATGGCAACAATACAATACGTGCCTTGCTGCCCCTGTTGTCACTGGGAAAGGACACCGCAAGATTGAACCCAAAGCTAAACACTTCTCCCATTGCAAGAAAGATCAATCTAGTAGGCCAAACCAAACTGATAATTCGAAGAGTCTTGCAAAGATAACCAATCACACATAAAAGAATTCAGAGAAGATTCAATTATTTCTCATAGATAAACTTGGTCATAAACTCACAATTCATCGGATCTCAACAAACACACCGCAAAAATAGTTACATCGAATAGATCTCCAAGAAGATCAAGGAGAACTTTGTATTGAGATTCAAAGAGAGAGAAGAAGCCATCTAGATAATAACTATGGACCAGAAGGTCTGTGGTAAACTACTCACAACTCATCGGAGAGGCCTTGGAGATGATGTAGAGGCCCTCCATGGTCAATTCCCCCTCCGGCAGAGCACCGGCAAAGGCTCCAATATGGGATCTCACGGATACAGAAGGTTGTGGCGGTGGAATTAGATTTTCGTGGAGCTCCTCGATGCTTTCAGGGTACGGGAGTATATATAGGCGAAAGAAGTACGTCGGTGGAGCCACGAGGGGCCCACGAGGGTGGGGGCGCGCCCACCCCCTTAGGGCGTGCCGGGCACCCTCGTGGCCGCCTCGTTTGTTGCTTGACGTCCACTCCAAGTCTCCTAGTTTGCATTTGTTCCAAAAAGATCGCTCCCGAAGGTTTCATCCCATTTGGACTCCGTTGATATTCCTTTTCTTCGAAACACCAAAATAGGCAATAAAACAACAACTCAGGCTGGGCCTTCGGTTAGTAGGTTAGTCCCAAAAATGATATAGAAGTGTAAAGTAAAGCCCATAAACATCCAAAACGGGTTATATAATAGCATGGAACAATCAAAAATTATAGATATGTTGGAGACGTATCAAGCCTCCACGAAGATCTTCATGCCGCCACACAAGCACGTGCCTAGTTCGCAAGCTGGTCGTTGCGTGGAGTGGTGGTGAGGTGGCAAATCCTTGTCGGGTGCGGGCCTGGTTGTGGCCCCGCAATCGTCCCCGGCATGGCTTGTCGGGGGCCTCGCGTTCGTCCCCAGCAAGGGTCCTACCGGGGGGCTTCGTCTTCTGGTCCCACGTGGGCCTACAAGCCATCAGTCTTCACAAAGATCTGCATGCTACTATGCATGCATTCCCAAGTCTTGGCCTTGACGTTGTTGATGGTGTCACAGCTCTCAGCCTCAAGGGTGATGGCCTTGCTGGTGCTTCGCAGGTCGCCCCGGCAAGGAGGTTGTTGGGGCTACGCAAGCCGCCCCAGCAAGGATGTTGCCGGGGGAGGCGCAACTTGTCCTCTGCTCTTTGTTCACTGTCTTGATCGTTGTCTTGGTAGTCTTGTGTTTTTTCTTCTGCTGCCCTACCAAGCCTAGCCGCAGGTGTGGCTACGACTGCCCGTGCACCAGTAAGGGGTACAGAAGAGCCCATACTTTTGTACACCGACATATCTGGGGGTATGAACCATGGAAAAGTTGGAATATAGTAAATATTACACCAATATAAATAAATAATGAGCTCACAATAGTACCAAAAGTGGTGATTTATTTTCTTATACTAACGGGGCTTATGAGATTTTCTCTTGAGTTTTGTGTTGTGAAGTTTTCAAGTTTTGGGTAAGGATTTGATGTACTATGGAATAAGGAGTGGCAAGAGCCTAAGCTTGGGTTGTCCAAGGCACCCCAAGGTAATATTCAAGGACAACCAAGAGCCTAAGCTTGGGGCATCCCCTCTTTCCTCTTCGTCTATCGATAACTTTACTTAAGGCTATATTTTTATTCACCACATGATATGTGTTTTGCTTGGAGCGTCTTGTATAATTTGAGTCTTTGCTTTTTTAGTTTTCCACAATTATCCTTGATGTACACACCTTTTGAGAGGGACACACATGAATCGTGATTTATTAGAACACTCTATGTGCTTCACTTATATCTTTTGAGGTAGGCAATTTTTCTCTAGTGCTTCACTTATATCTTTTTAGAGCACGGTGGTGGTTTTATTTTATAGAAATTAATGAAATCTCATGCTTCACTTATATTATTTTGAGAGTCTTTAAACAGAATGGTAATTTTCTTTGGTTATAAATTTAGTCCTAATATGATAGGCATCCAAGAGGGATATAATAAAAACTTTCATATAAAGTGCATTGAATACTATGAGAAGTTTGATTCCTTATGCTTGTTTTGAGATATGAAGATGGTGATATTAGAGTCATGCTAGTGAGTAGTTGTGAATTTTAGAAATACTTGTGTTAAGGTTTGTGAGTCCTACAGCATGCACGTATGGTGAACTGTTATGTTACAAAGTTGGAGCATGAGATATCTTTTGATTGTCTTCCTTATGAGTGGCAGTCGGGGACGAGCGATGGTCTTTTCCTACCAATCTATCCCCCTAGGGACATGCGCGTAGTACTTTGTTTCGATGACTAATAGATTTTAGCAATAAGTATGTGAGTTTTTTATGACTACTATTGAGTCCATGGATTATACGCACTCTCACCCTTCCACCAATGCTAGCCTCTCTAGTACCGTGCAAATTTCGCCGGTACCATAAACCCACCATATACCTTCCTCAAAACAGCCATCATACCTACCTATTATGGCATTTTCGAGATATATTGCCATGCAAATTTCCACCGTTCCGTTTATTATGACACACACCGTCATTGTCATATTGTTTTGAATGATCATGTAGTGGACATCGTATTTGTGGCAAAGCCACCATTCATCATTTTTTATACATGTCGCTCTTGAATCATTGCACATCATGGTACACCACCGGAGGCATCCATATAGAGTCATATTTTGTTCTAGTGTCGAGTTGTAATTTTTGAGTTGTAAGTAAATAAAAGTGTGATGATCTTCATTATTAGAGCATTGTCCCATGTGAGGAAATAAAAAAAGAGAAAGGTCCAAAAAAGAAAAGTCCCAAAAAATGAGAGAAAAAGATAGAAGGGGCAATGTTATCATTTTACCACACTTCTGCTTCAAAGTAGCACCATGATCTTCATGATAGAGAGTCTCTTATATTGTAACTTTCATATACTAGTGGGAAATTTTCAGAATAGAACTTGTCTTGTATATTCCAACGATGGGCTTCCTCAAATTGCCCTAGGTCTTCATGAGCAAGCTAGTTGGATGCACACCCACTTAGTTTTCTTTTAAGCTTTCATAAAGTTATAGCTCTAGTGCATCCGTTGCATGGCAATCCCTACTCACCCACATTGATATCTATTGATGGGCATCTCCATAGCCCGTTGATATGCCTAGTTGATATGATACTATCTCCTTCTTTTTGTCTTCTCCACAACCACCTTCTATTCCACCTATAGTGTTATGTCCATGGATCATGCTCATGTATTGCGTGAAAGTTGAAAAAGTTTGAGAACATCAAAAGTATGAAACAATTGCTTGGCTTGTCATCGGGGTTGTGCATGAATTGAATATTTTGTGTGATGAAGATGGAGCATAGCCAGACTATATGATTTTGTAGGGATAAGCTTTCTTTGGCCATGTTATTTTGAGAAGACATAATTGCCTTATTAGTATGCTTGAAGCATTATTGTTTTTATGTCAATATTAAACTTATGTTTTGAATCTTACGGATCTGAACATTCATGACATAATAAAGAAATTACATGGATAAATATGTTAGGTAGCATTCCACATCAAAAATTCTGTTTTAATCATTTACCTACTCGAGGACGAGCAGGAATTAAGCTTGGGGATGCTTGATACGTCTCCAACGTATCTATAATTTTTTATTATTCCATGTTATTATATTATCTGTTTTGGATGTTTTGGATGCATTAATATGCTATTTTATATTATTTTTGGGACTAACCTATTAACCTAGAGCCCAGTGCCAGTTCCTGTTTTTTCCTTGTTTTTGAGTTTCGCAGAAAAGGAATACATAACGGAGTCCAAACGGAATAAAATGTTCGCGATGATTTTTCTTGGACCAGAAGACAACCAGGAGACTTGGAGATGAAGTCGGAGGAGCCACGAGGCGGCCACAAGGACGGAGGGCGCACCCAGGGGGTAGGGCGTGCTCCCCACCCTTGTGGGCCCCCTGTGCACCTCCTGGCCTAATTCTTTCGCCTATATATTCCCACATATCCCCAAACCACCAAAGGCATCCATGAAAACACTTTTCCACCGCCGCAACCTTCTGTACCCGTGAGATCCCATCTAGGGACCTTTTTCGGCACCCTGTCGGAGGGGGACTCGATCACGGAGGGCTTCTACATCAACTCTATTGCCTTTCCGATGAAGCATGAGTAGTTTACCATAGACCTATGGGTCCATAGCTAACAGCTAGATGGATTCTTCTCTCTGTTTGATTCTCAATACCATGTTCTCCTCGATGTTCTTGGAGATCTATTCGATGTAATACTTTTTTGCGGTGTGTTTGCCGAGATCCGATGAATTGTGGATTTATGATCATCTTATCTATGAATATTATTTGAATCTTCTTTGAATTCTTTTATGCATGATTTGATATCTTTGTAATTCTCTTCGGCCTATCAGTTTGGTTTGGCCAACTAGATTGGTTTTTCTTGCAATGGGAGAAGTGCTTAGCTTTGGGCTTAATCTTGCGGTGTCCTTTCCCAGTGACAGTAGGGGCGACAAGGCACGTATTGTATTGTTGCCATCGAGGATAAAAAGATAGGGGTTTCATCATATTTTTTGAGTTAATTCCTCTACATCATGTCATCTTACTTAATGCATTACTCTGTTCTTTATGAACTTAATACTCTAGATGCATGTTGGATAGCGGTCGATGTGTGGAGCAATAGTAGTAGATGCAGAATCGTTTCGGTCTACTTGACACGGACGTGATGCCTATATTCATGATCGTTGCCTTAGATGTCGTCATAACTTTGTGCTTTTCTATCAATTGCTTAACAGTAATTTGTTCGTCCACCGTATTATTTGCTATCTTGAGAGAAGCCTCTAGTGAAACCTATGGTCCCGGGTCTATTTTCCATCATATAAGTTTCTATTTTCCATCATATTAGTTTCCGATCTACTATTTTGCAATCTTTTACTTTCCGATTTATAAACCAAAAATACCAAAAATATTTACCTTATCGTTTATCTATCTCTATCAGATCTCACTTTTGCAAGTAACCGTGAAGGGATTGACAACCCCTTTATCATGTTGGGTGCAAGTTGTTTGATTGTTTGTGCAGATATTCGGTGATTTGTGCATTGTCTCCTACTGGATTGTTACCTTGGTTCTCAAACTGAAGGAAATACTTATCTCTACTTTGCATCACCCTTTCCTCTTCAAGGGAAAAACCAACGCAAGCTCAAGAAGTAGCAACCAAGCATTTCAATAACCTACACACAATATGCTCAATATGTGTAAATACAACATGTCATCACAACACACCCCTGCAGGGTAATATGATCTATTCGAATAGCCGCGTCCTTGGATATGGACTACTTGGAACGCTTACATTGTTCATAGACAAGTTAAAAGGATACTCTAAAATGCGCAAGATAAGTGTGAGTGTTATGGATGGCCTTCCCGTACGGAGACAGGAGCGGATCCATAGTAGTGTATTGATTTGGTGAATATGTGGACTCGTGTGTGCCACCTCAAAGAAAGTACTCATAGTAAAGGATAGCCACCAAGTCAAAACTGGCTTGCTACAGTTAAACTCCACCACCCCTTTGTTGATACTAATGCATATGTAGTTAGTTCTGATGTAAGTCTTGCTGAGTACATTTGTACTCATGTTTTCTTAATTTATGTTTTGCAGAGGAGACTTTAGTCTCACTAGTAGTTCCACGTGGGCTTCGACATTAGCTTGGGATCCCAGACAGAGGTCTGGTTCCTATGGAGGGTCTTGTAGATAATCAGGCTTTCTAGCCTTCTTCTTTTCAGATGTTTGTACTCAGACATGTTTATGATTCCGCTTGTTGCTTGTATGACTTGTATGTTGGGCCACGAGGCCCATGTTTGTAATATATGGCTCCTCATAGGCTATTGAATAAATACTTTGAGTCATAGAGTTTTGTTGTGATGCCATGTTGTATTTACACATATTGAGCATATTGTGCGTATGTTATTGAAATGCTTGGATGTGTGCGATCCGACACCTAGTTGTTTATTCTTGGTAGCCTTCCTTATGGGGAAATGTCTCCTAGTGCTTCCACTGAGCCAAGGTAGTTCGCTACTGCTCCGGAACACTTAGATTTGTTGGCATGTATCCTTCTTTGTTCCTGTGTCTCTCCGTTCGGGGAAATGTCACGCGTTGTTCCTTTAAGTCCTTGTAGCTTGCTACGACTTGGGTTCATACGTTGATGACCGACATGTTCATTGCTGGGTTACGTATGCCCGTCCCTGTAAGTTCGTGCCACCTTGGGTTTACGACTAGTCATGTCGGCCCCGGTTCTCTGTCCTTTGGATACTATAGCTACACAATCATATATGTGAGCCAAAAGGCGCAAACGGTCCCGGCGAAGGTAAGGCTGCAGCCATGGGAATACCGTGCATGAGGCCGCAAAGTGATATGATGTGTCACATGCTAGATCGGTGTGACTTAGTATCGGGGTCCTAACAGCTTTGGTATCAGGTTCTGACAAGGTCGATGTTCTGGCCGACACACCTAGCTGGAAGATCTACTATTGTAGTACCTTGATTGAGCAATTTCACCATCTTCTCCATGAGGACTTCATATGATTTATAGTAAAAGTTGATCCTTATGGATGTTTGTGCTCCCAAAGTCCGACCTTTACTTGATGACCGTATCGATGATGCTTTTAAGCATGATCGTGGTGACTAGTACATCACGGAGAACATTAGAAGCGGAGTGATAAATGTCTCTCAGTCGATCATCCAGATTTCGTTTCCTTGGCCCAGTCAAGGTGAAATCTGAGAAAGTGTTGTCTTCCATTGCATCTGCATTCTCCCTCATTATTCATCATGGAAGTACGAGGTGTCACCAAGATCTTTGGCACAAATGTTGGTAAAACCCTAATGAATATGGAAATGATCAAGATCTTGAGAGCATGCTCAAACACTAGGTTATATCATCGGTATCAATTGGAATGTGCCTTCCATTTGCCGAGTTGTTCTATAACTGTAGTTTCCTTTCCGAGGTGAGTATGCCATTTTTTCAAAACTCCTTCAATCGATCTTTTGCAGATTGCCTTAGCCTGGTATGAAGAGGTTCAATGATCTTTGTATCAAAAGTAATTCTTTTTGCCACTTAGGGGAATAATTCTATGAGTCACCTCCCCTAAGGTGCCCCGTTATGGAAGCATCGCAATTATTTCCTCGCTACTTTGAACTCATGTACCATCTTATTCAAGCATGGAATTGTTGCCTACCAAAATGAACATTCTTCATCTGTTCCTATCGACCCCTCCCTATGTGTGATTTGTGTCTCAACTCAAGAGGTGTTCTTATGTCTCACTCCATGAGTTGATCTTGAGTTGCTCGGTCTTCGAGAAGATCGATTCCTGTAGAGTTTCTTTCTATCGTCATCATGTTGGATGAAGATCTCGAAAGCAAAGACGTCAAGATCAATACGATGCAATAATCAACATCTTTGAGAAGGGCACTTGGATTATGAACATTGTGATAGTTGGAGTCCCCTCTTCCTTTTACCCTACGCTTGAATCTCGGGACGAGATTCTTGTTTAGTGGGGGCGAGTTGTGACATCCCTAGCTTCTGGTAATGCTCCAGTCTAGCTAGTCATGTTTGCATCATGTTTAAATCTCAACTAAATTTGAAATGGGGATATTTGGAAGCCTCATAAATCATATTTTTTTAATGATCAATATAAAAATTGCTTCAAATAAGTCCAAGAAAATGTTCCTATTTTTCTCTGAAAATATTGGCAAGAGGTAAAATTCAAACCAGTATTTTTTTGGGAGCTCAGAAATATTTATTTTGGGCATTTGAGTCAATTCAGTAAATATTTGCATTGGATTTATATTTGTTATATATTAAATATATGTCCAATAATTCTGAGACTTTATATGTGGTTCTAGATATTCTACATCTAACCACATAACTATTTTCAGAAGCATATAAAATGGTTTAGTTTGAAAACTAAATCAAAACAGAGTCAAATAATTAGAAACCAGAAAGAAATAGGAAAACACTAACTTGGGCCGACTTACCTGGCACTGTTGGCCTGCCACTGTGTCGGCCCAGCACTGTGTTGGCGCATGCCAGTAATCCCCAACCTCTGCCAGAAGGCAGAGGCGAGGGAGGGCACAGCGCGCGCGGGAGGGCGCCACGCCACCTGCCTGCCTGCGCCTCCCCCACGATGCTCTGGCCTCTCTAGACGTTGACATGCACCTCCCCCGGCCCTCTCACTCTCCCCCGTGCCCCCCCCCCTCCTCTGTTCTCTCTCTCTATCTCTCTCTCTTGCACGGCCGAATGCCGGCGACGCCGCCGCTCACACTGTGCATGCGCCTTGGAACGGGGGAGAATATATCCAGTGGTCTCATTCATCGCATGTTCCCATGATCCCAAATTAGAAAAAATAAGTTACAAAAAGTTCTTATTTTTTCCTTAATGTTTACAAGGCATGTATCTACAAACTCTAAAGTTTTCATTAGCTACCTTTTCTTCTTCACCCACATTGTACTATCAATGAATTTGCACCTCAAATCCATGTGGCAACCACGTTGGAAGCCACAATAATGAAACCCTCATTGAGGTTAGTGAACGGTCTAGAGTAGAAATGTTTATAAATTTTGGATTTGTTTTGTACGTTTGACAATATTAGAGCCAATGCAGAGTTAGACATAAAGTTCAGCCTATGCAACTTAATGTGACTAGTAGAGTATTGGGGAGGATGAGTTTTTTTTGGCGAAATAGCATAGTACCAAAACTATATTTGCTAATATGATTCTTTTCTTTAAACACCACACATAAAACATGGTTTTGCACAACCATATAAATTTAAGTGTACTTTCATGCATAAATGTGGAAGTGATTTGGAAGTCATCGAAACATGTGAAAAAAGAACTCACTCAGAAATACCAGAAATTACATCCAACTCCATAGACTACTTCTTCACCCACCTTGTTTTATCAGACTACTTCTTTGTTTCCATTGTACTTTCCACTCAAGGTCCTTTGTACTAGGGATGCAAGCGACGCATCACTTGTGCCCATGTCACAGTCAAGATCAATCAAAATCAATTGGAGCCTTTTTTTATGACTTAGCCCACCTTGAAATAGCAAATGGATTTACCGGGTGTGCCGCTTTTCTAACCCAAAAATGTAGTAAATCTTGCCTCGCCTATGCTATCTCAATTTTTGGTGATTTGTATTTTACTACCTCTATTTAAAATAATTGAAGTTCTAGTTTGGTCATAAGTCACATAGGAAATTATGCTAAGATCAACAACACCATCACCATACACACATAATATGAAAATATAATTTATAAGTATTTTTTTAAACGAGGCAAAATACTTGCCATTTTCATTGATTAAGAAGAAGAGAATTGCCCGCTTAATTGACGGAAAACCGGGCTAAAACCGTTACAACACAGCCCACATGACATGGGCACCACCGGCCAACCTGGCCACCGACATGGAACAAAAGCCACGACGGTACATGCCAACGGATGACCACACGCGCAAGCAACCGACATCTCTGACTTTGACGACGAGCAGCGCAAGGAAAATATGCAGGACTTGCACCGACCATGCCCCCCCTCCCCCGCAGACGACCACTGAATGCATGTCATCGTCACCACCTGGACTCGCTCCACCGCAGCTCCGACTTCAAAGCAACCAGCAACCACCGAAGAACACCTCGGAGATGCCAGGAAGAACCGACTACCGAAGACCACACCGCGACCCAAGCTCCATTCGACGCCATCATCGTTGCCAAACAGAAACCAGCGCCCCTGCAGGCGCCGTCGTCGCCGGCTCCAGTGGAGACCGGAACAAGGATTTCTCCCGGAGATGTGCCTACCGCCCGCCACCACCGACCGCCGCCAACAAACCATGACCCATGCCGAGGCTAACCTCACTCTGGCCACGGGATCCCACGATCCACTGCGACCAGAAACGCACCACCCCCTGGCCGAAGCCGCCGACCACCACCGTAGCACCACCGTGACCACCACCACCGCAGCAACCAACACCGCATTGCGACGCGCAGCACCCAGATTGAAGCACAAGCTCGCACCAGATCCAAAGATGAGCAGGTTCTTCCTCCGCAGCACACCACACACTCAAGAGCAGCACACCCACCACGCCCAGCCGTCGGTCACCGCGCCCGACACGCGCCAGCCACCGCCGCACCCGGCCGTCGATTTGCGCCCCACGCGCACTCCCAGAGTCGAGCCACCGTCACGCGCACGCGTGCCATCCACGCCTAGGCCATGTCAGGAGCCCGAACCGAGGCCGCCATCCCGGCGCCCCACCCGCCAAGCACAACTTTTGGATCTGACGGGAGAACGGACGGCAAGCCAGGCAGCCCGATGCCAATGACAGCTGACCAGAGGTCAGCAACCATGGACGCGAAGGGAGGAGGCAAAGGGAGGAACGGGACACCACCCAAACGGAAGCCGGAGCAGCCTAGATGTCGCCGGTCCGGTCCGTGCCCCCAGGGCTCGATCTGGCGCACGAGGCCCATATCCGCAACACCTGTGCTGGGGGAACCCCAGCCATCGCCGCACCTAGCCGGAGCCACCACCGAGCATCGCCGCCCCAGCCATCGCTCCAAACCGCCCCTAGGACCAGCACCATGCGGCCCGGGCTCGCCTCCAAACACCACGGCACGAGGAGGAAGTGCCTCGCCACCGCCGTCTGCCGCGCAGGCTTCGCCTGGCGACCTCCTCCGGCGGTGGCGAGGTGGCCGGTGGATCTGGTGGGGCGAGCTATGGTGGGGAAAGGGGACGCCCGTTGTCGGTGTCAAAACCGGCGGATCTCGGGTAGGGGGTCCCGATCTGTGCGTCTAAGGCTAATGGTAACAGGAGGCAAGGGACACGATGTTTTACCCTGGTTCGGGCCCTCTCGATGGAGGTAAAAACCTACTTCCTGCTTGATTGATCTTGATTATATGAGTATTACAAGAGTTGGTCTACCACGAGATCGTAGAGGCTAAACCCTAGAAGCTAGCCTATGATGATTATGATTGTCCCTATACGGACCGAACCCTCCGATTTATATAGACACTGGAAGGGGCTAGGGTTTACACAGAGTCGGTTACAAAGAAGGAGATCTAATATCCGAATCGCCAAGATTGTCTTCCACGCAAAGGAGAGTCCCATCCAGACACGGGATGAAGTCTTGAGTCTTGTATCTTCATCGTCCATCAGTCCGGCCAAAGTATATCGGCAGTCCGGATACCCCCTAATCCAGGACTCCCTCTGTAGCCCCTGAATCAGGCTTCAATGACGATGAGTCCGGCACGCAGTTTGTCTTCGGCATTGCAAGGCGGGTTCCATCTCCGAATACTCCAAAGTAAACCAAACACTTAAACCGTGTCCGGCTTTGCAAGACGATTTTCACATACCACCATAGAGAGAACGATGTTCCACAAATGTAATCTGCTGACAACTTCAGACAACGTGACATGACACTATGGCCGAGTCATTATTCGAACCGTTTTTCCACAACTAGCCACAGCGCATATTGCGAGGCGGT
Source organism: Triticum aestivum (assembly GCF_018294505.1). Lineage (NCBI taxonomy): Eukaryota > Viridiplantae > Streptophyta > Magnoliopsida > Poales > Poaceae > Triticum > Triticum aestivum. The sequence goes on from NC_057807.1 coordinate 111,161,881, forward strand.
TTCCTCGGCACGTCTTGTCGAAGCAGAGATCATGTCCCCTTATCACGGGATTCTCATCAATACGGGTACGGGTAACCCAACCGCGCCATCAATCGTGGCGCTTGGGAAATAAGCAGTCTTTAACGGGCAAGTGGGGAGGCGCACCGTTTTCGTCACCCTATAAAGGGATAAGGATTCCTCATTTTTACCCACACCTTCTTCCTCCTTTGCTTATCCATTCTCACACCCTCAAGCTCCAGCGCCCTAGTTCACGCCTTCTCCGCACAGTCAAACATGTCCGGAGCAGGGGGCAAGTGGGTGGCCTCCACCGTCAAGGAGGAGCATATTACGAAGCTCCGAGCGGTCGGAAACTTGGCCGCAGATATCGCGCACCGGCTGCCGGACGCAGGGCAGATTATTCCGACTCCGGGACCCCACGAGAGGGTCGTGTTTCTCGCCCACTTTGTCCGTGGACTGGGATTCCCCCTCCACCCATTCGTTCGTGGGCTCATGTTCTATTACAGGCTGGATTTTCACGATCTGGCCCCTAACTTCATCCTCAACATCTCGGCGTTTATCATCGTGTGCAAGGCCTTTCTCCGCATCAGGCCCCATTTTGGCCAGTGGCTGAAGATCTTCAACGTAAAGCCAAAGATAGTGGTCGGCCAGCAGGCGGAGTGTGGTGGCGCCATGGTGGGCAAGATGCCCAATGTCACCTGGCTTGAAGGCTCCTTTGCAGAGACTGTGAAGGGGTGGCAGTCGGGGTGGTTATATATCACTGAGCCGCGCGACGCCAATTGGGTGGCGGCCCCCGAATTCCGATCTGGCATCCCTGTGCGGCTCACTTCCTGGAAGAGGAAGGGCCTGGCCTGGGGTGCACCTGCGGAGCTGACCAGACTCCAGAACTGTGTCCAAAACATGATAACCAAGAGTATCAAACTGGTCAATGTGATCCAGGTCATGCTATTCCGCCGGATTCTCCCGTGTCAGAGACGGGCGTTCAACCTGTGGGAGTTTGACGCGTCCCAACACCAGACACCACAAGAGCTCTTTGACACGACGCACAAAGACGCCTGGAAGGTGTTGTTCAAGGCCAGAGAGGTTCCTCCCCACACCTCTAAGGACCACGGACTTAGCACCAGGCGCCAGGCCAACGCGGTAAGCATTCTACATTTCAAGATGTGACTTTCCCCAGTATATTCATGGGAGAAACTTAGGCCACTGTGCTAATTTTGACAGGAATATGTGGCTACAGCGGAGCGGATCGACTGTCCGGCTCCGTTACCCGAGGACCCAGGAAACGAACTCTTGACGGAGATGCTGGCTCCGGCACCCTACGAGGTGCCGGAGAAGAAGGCCAAGAAAAAGGCCAAGGGGACCAGAAGAAGTTCCCAACGCAACGTGGTGCCGGACTCATCGTCCGAAGACACCAGGGCGCACTCCTCCAACGACAACGAGGAGGAGGAGGAGGAGGAAAACCCTCTCCCCGAAAACGAAGGGTGAAGAAGAGGAAGGCTACCCTTTCCGAGGAGGCCGAAGGGTCCAAGAAGGGACGGGCCCTCCCTCCAGACCACTCCACAACCGCCGCCTATAGCGAGGAGGAGTGGCTACCCAGGGGCAAGCCCCTGGTGAGATCATAAGTATCCGCACTATGCAATACTTTTAGTGCGACTTAGCCTCATAGTTTGTTATAACGTCTAACACGTATATGTAGTCCGGCTAGGGCCCATCCCGAGATATCTTCTTCGGATGGGTCTTTGAGCGATTCGGCAATGAATTCGCTCCCGACGGCCACTTCCCCTCGGCCTCCGGATGACGCGGAGGTGTTGTCCCGGGTCCCAGAGGAGGGGGAGGCGACTCTGGAGATGCCCCAAGGTGAAATTCCAGACGTCGGGCATACGAGGCGTAAGATCCCCTCGGATTATGCCGACGAGAGCCGCAACAAGTTGGGCTCTCAGCCGGACACTGTACCGGAACCTCCAAGGGTTCCGGATTCGGGCAGGTAGCCCCTCGCTAAGGAGGGCGAGCCGACTGTGCCGATGACTTCCGTTGCGCTAGAGGCGCCGGATAGTCTGCTAGAAGTGCTTTGCGGCACTTCCATGGATGAAGAGCATCATACTCTTATGAGTGCGGTGATTCAGAAGGTTCGGTCCGCCAAGAGCGGATTGACCGAAGCCTGCACCAGCCTCCTGACAGGCTTTGAGGTAAGTAATCAAAAGTGTGTGAAATTATCACCCGATACACAGTAGCCCCTGATACTTTGTTTGGTGTTCGGAAAGAAAAGCCAAACGGAGGGTCAATTCTAATACACAGGAGTCTAACAGTAGGTGTCTATGTGAATAAGGAGGCAGTGCTGCTTGCCGCTGCTGCCCGCACAGCCGAGGTCACCGGAGTCAAACGGGACCTTGAGAAGGCCAAAGGGGAGCTAAGCCTCACAAAGAGGCAGCTTGAAGAGAACAAAGGTGAGTGATACCCCGTTCACATGTCATATAGAGTAAGAAAATTGGTGATGCTAACAAAAAAGCGTCATGATTTTGTAATAGGGGCCATGACCGAAGTGGCGGCCCTAAAGAAAGTGATATCCGAGGCCGAAGACAAGGCGGCCATGGAGCACATTGAGCGTGAAAAGCAGGGTGGGCAAGGTATAGCAAGAGCTCCAGGAGCTCGGCAAGAAGTTCGAGTCCTTGGAGCGTGACTTCAAGATGAAGGAGTCTGAACTTGCGAAGGCCCTTTTGAGCATGAAAGACGCCAAGGCCGAAGCCGAAAAGGCCCAACAGGAAATCCAGGCGGCCAAGAAGATAGCAGTGGGTAAGACATTCTTTATGCAAAGCAAGCATGTGGAGGAGACGTTTCTTTTACTTACCCGAATTTGGAGCTCTCCAGGGGCATTCACAGATCTGCCACGCAACATATCGGATGCCGCGGAGTTCTACTGTGCCGAAGAGGGGAGCTCAACGGAAAAGTTGTTCTAGTCCCAGTATGCTGGAGCCGAACACCCGATGCCTCTGAGTGACCAATTGAAGCAATTGGTTGAACTCCATAGGGCGGCCGAAGTGGCTATGAAAGATTTCATAGTCCGGATGTGGCCTGGTGAGCCTCTTCCTGCCAGCTACTTTGGCCTTATAAAGCGGATGGTGAACGCGTGTCCACGGCTTGAAGTGATCAAGCGATCCGTTTGCATTGAGGGTGCCCGCCGAGCCTTTTCCCACGCGAAGATGCATTGGGCCAAGATGGATGCGGAGAAGCTGGTGAAGGATGGACCACCAGAGGGCAAGGCGCATCACTACCCTGAGAAATATTATGATGGCGTGATGAAAGGCGCTCGTCTCGTGGCTGATGAATGTACCAAGGACACCATCTTTGAGTGAATGTACTCCTGTCGCTTTTGTAATATGGAAACAAATTTGTTTGCGCTATATAGCGTATTGTTGATTTAAAATATTACCTTCTGTGCGGCTGTTTATAAAATTCTGAAAGTAGGCCAGTCGTCGGCTTCCGCCCCCATGTAACTAGTACTGGGGTGTTCATGGAAAACCCAAAACACTCTTTTATCCAAATTTTTGGTCCTTGAAGGAGGTGCTTGGCGCAGCGAACAAGGCAATCGGACTATGCGGCTTTATAACTCTCACTTAGCCATATAGGTCTACAATTTTAAATTGCGGTGAAGCCCCTAGAATTCGGAAAGCTGAATTGGGGCACTATATACGCCTAAATCGGACGAGGCCGGCTCTTCGCCTAAAGCGGAAAAAATCTTTAAGGATTTTAAGACCTCTCGAACAGCGACCAGCTCTCGCCGCATCATGCCAGTCAGTTTTCGGCTTTCTCTACTAAGGTGCTTGTCCGGAAGAACCGGGACACAATCGCAGTAGTTCTCCCTGCGCTACCTTAGCCGATATGACAGAACGTAAGGTACCAAAACAAGGGAGCTGGGAAAACCCAACTATTGACACAAGACATGATTCGGAGCTGATGCATATAGTGCTATAAGTTCGGGGTGCCGCACTGTTGAAAGTGTTCGGACTTATCTTGCTGTATTAAGGGGTACCATGAGAAGCCCCTGGCAAACTGGCCATACCAAAGTGTACGGGTTCAATATTAAATAAACATTTTTAGGAAAAATGTGAAGATAGGAATAATAAGCTGACGCTATATATTATCTCCTATTGATAAATAATACATCCAAGTGTATCTTTACAATTAATGCATTCAGCAGAAGTAAAGAGGACTATTTGACATGTCCTATCCAAGGGCGGGCCGCATGTAGGTACATAAAACAGGTATAGAGATCATTAACAGATATCACCTGGGTATTCCCTTTGTGCGCAAAGCCTTTTGCCTCCCTGGTTTTCCCTCCTGTGATGAGTCCGATGATCCGGCTCTCTGAAGAGGCTGCCCGAAAGTAGGGTCCTGAAAGAAAAAGGGGAGTTATTAAAGTATGTTGCGACTGAACCGCACTGGTGACCGCATCACCATTGCGCCTCCACCTATGCCCATGGTATTTTGAGTGCTTAATTGTGTATGCGCGGCACAAATGTTGCCTGAATTGGGTTGAGGCGGAGGCCAGACTGCTAGTCGTGCTCTTGACGTGCCTGGCGATCCTGTTGCAGGATGCTCCGGACTCGCTTAACGGTGTTCAAGTTTGTTGTCGCCGGATTGGTGGTTTGCCGGAGAAGGCTGCTTTGTACTTCTGTCGCGAGAGTTGCAGTATGCTCTTCTGTACGGAGAGAGCGGTCTGTGTTTCCATTGACTGTTATAACCCCGCGAGGTCCTAGCATCTTGAGCTTGAGGTATGCATAGTGTGGTACCGCATTGAATCGAGCGAATGTGGTTTGTCCGAGCAGTGCGTGATAGCCACTGCAGAAAGGGACGATGTCAAAGATTAACTCCTCGCTTCGGAAGTTATCCGGGGATCCGAAGACCACTTCCAGTGTTATTGAGCCCGTACAACGGGCCTTTACTCCTGGAATTACACCTTTAAAGGTGGTTTTGGTGGGCTTGATCCTTGAGGGATCGATGCCCATTTTGCGCACTGTGTCCTGATAAAGCAGGTTCAGGCTACTGCCACCGTCCATAAGGACTCGCATAAGGTGGAATCCGTCGATGATTGGGTCGAGGACCAATGCGGCTGAACCGCCGTGACGGATGCTGGTAGGGTGATCCCTACGATCGAAAGTGATCGGACAGGCTGGCCATGGGTTGAACTTTGGGGCGACTGGCTCCATCGCATAGCGTCCCATAGTGCTTGTTTTCGTTCCCATTTGGGAATGTGTGTGGCATAGATCATATTGAACGTTTTCACCTGGGGAGGAAATTTCTTCTGTCCCACCGTGTTCGGACGTCAGGGCTCCTCGTCATCGTCGCTGTGCAGCCTCTTGTCCTTGTTTTCGGCGTTTATTTTGCCGGCTTGTTTGAACACCCAGCAATCTCTATTAGTGTGGTTTGCTGGCTTATCTAGGGTGCCGTGAATTTGGCACGAGCGATTAAGTGTACGGTCCATACTGGACGGTCCTTGATTATTTCTTTTGAACGGCTTTTTCCGCTGACCGGATTTTGAGCCACTGAGTCCGATGTTGACTGCCGTGTCTTCAGTGTTGTCGCCATTGTTCCGACGCTTATGTCTGTTGCGCCGTGGCTTGCTGTTATTGTCGCGGATATCTGAAGTGCCGGAGTTTATTGGCGTGGTACTACTGCAAGCCAACCAGTTGTCCTCGCCCGTGCAAAAGTGGGTCATGAGAGTTGTGATGGCTGCCATGGACTTTGGTTTTTCCTGGCCGAGGTGTCGGGCAAGCCACTCGTCGCGAATATTATGCTTAAAGGCCGCCAGGGCTTCGGCGTCCGGACAGTTCACAATTAGGTTCTTTTTAGTTAGGAACCGAGTCCAAAATTTCCTGGATGACTCTCCGGGTTGTTGGGTAATGTGAGTCAAGTCATCAGCATCCGGTGGTCGCACGTACGTGCCCTGGAAGTTGTCGAGGAACGCGTCCTCCAGGTTTTCCCAACTACCAATGGAATTTGCTGGCAGGCTATTTAGCCAGTGTCGGGTCGGTCCTTTGAGCTTAAGGGGAAGATACTTGATGGCGTGTAGATCATCACTGCGGGCCATGTGAATGTGGAGAAGGAAATCTTCGATCCATACTGCGGGGTCTGTTGTGCCATCGTATGATTCAATGTTTACGGGTTTAAACCCTTCTGGGAATTCATGATCCATCACTTCGTAAGTGAAGTAGAGGGGGTGTGCGGCGCCTCTATGCCGGGCTATGTGGCTACGCAGTTCGAATGAGTCTGGTTGGCTGTGTTCGGCCCGGCCAGACTTGTTGATATTGTATCCGGCATGACGATTATCGTCATGTGTTGGGGCGCGCCCCCGCGATCCGTAGATCGATCTTGGTTGTCCTGCCTTGTTTTCCAATATGTCTCGCAGGTCCTGCCTATTGCCCCGGGCCGTAGTATATTGGCATGGGGGTGTAGGCTGGTATTCGGGCTGATACGCCATTTTATCCCGGCCACGAGGTGGCCGGTCAGCCTCGTCCTATGCTGGTAGTATAGGCTCCTCCTCAAGTTGAGGTAACCACTTGTGCTTTGGATAACCTTTGGTGTGGCTCTCGAGTCCATATTCCTCGATTGCCAGGACTTCAGTCCATCTGTCTGTGAGCAGATCTTGATCAGCTTGGAGTTGCTGCTGCTTCTTTTTCAGGCTCCTTGCAGTGGCCATAAGCCGGCGCTTGAAGCGCTCCTTCTCTACGGGGTCCTCAGGCACGCCGAATTCATCGTCGCCGAGGCTAATCTCATCTTCGGAGGGGGCATGTAATGTCCTCCTCCGGGTATCCATCCGTCGCCTGTTCGTCTGGGTTGACCTGCCCGTCTTCCTGTTCGGCCTGCTCGAAGGCAGGCTGATCGGGGTTGTATTCATCTTCGGCACCATCCGGATTGTTTTTGTCTCATGTGCCGGTATTGCTATGGTGGGGCTTGGAGCGGCGTCGATGACGCCCATGCTTTGCTTTCTTCCTTGAGGGGTTATCCTCCATTGCCTCATAGCCATTGGTTTCTTTTGGAGTGTCCACCATATATATATATATATATATATATATATATATATATATATATATATATATATATATATATATATATATATATCATATGAGGAAGTGGCTGTCCAGCGCCCCGTGGGCGGTGGCTTCTATTCTTCTCCTACATCGTCGTCCACACCGTCGATGTCTTCAGAGTCAAAGTCAAGCACGTCGGTCAAATCATCGACCGTGGCAATGAAGTGGGTGGTGGGTGGACAACGAATTCCCTCGTCACCGGCTTCCCACTCGAGCCGGACATAGTTCGGCCAAGAGTCTCCTGACAAAGAGAGAGATTTTAATGAGTTCAGCATGTCGCCAAAGGGCGACTGCTGGAAGATATCCGCAGGGGTGAACTCCATTACCGGAGCCCAACCAGATTCAGCGGGCTCGGGGGTGCGCGGACTGGAACCCACAGTCGGACACGAGTCTGGGGGTCCGGAGACACAGGCTTCCTTGGGGGTGAAGTCTATGTTCGGCTCTACCACCGATGAGTGTGCGGCCTCAGAGGCGGGGTCTATCCACCCGTCCCCGGACAGCGCAATCTACCCCGGATTTAGGTCCGGAGCTCCTGCGGGTGCGATATCCCGAGTATTGTTCGACAGCAGGTCCAAGCCGTGCTCATCATGACTGTTCGGTGCTCCTGGCGCAGGCCCGAATCCGTCGAAGACCAAGTCTCCGCGAATATCAGCCATGTAGTTCAAGTTTCCGAACCTGACCTGATGGCCAGGGGCGTAGCTGTCGATCTGCTCCAGATGGCCAAGCGAATTGGCCCGCAGTGCGAAGCCGCCGAACACGAAGATCTGTCCGGGGAGAAAAGCCTCACCCTGGACAGCATTGTTGTTGATGATTGAAGGAGCCATCGAGCCTCGCAGCAACGACACAGAGGAACTCTCAATGAAAGCACCAATGTCAATGTCAAAACCGGCGGATCTCGGGTAGGGGGTCCCGATCTGTGCGTCTAAGGCTAATGGTAACAGGAGGCAAGGGACACGATGTTTTACCCAGGTTCGGGCCCTCTCGATGGAGGTAAAACCCTACTTCCTGCTTGATTGATCTTGATGATATGAGTATTACAAGAGTTGGTCTACCACGAGATCGTAGAGGCTAAACCCTAGAAGCTAGCCTATGATGATTATGATTGTCCCTATATGGACCAAACCCTCCGGTTTATATAGACATCGGAGGGGGCTAGGGTTTACGCAGAGTTAGTTACAAAGAAGGAGATCTAATATCCGGATCACCAAGCTTGTCTTCCACGCAAAGGAGAGTCCCATCCGGACATGGGACGAAGTCTTGAGTCTTGTATCTTCATGGTCCATCAGTCCGGCCAAAGTATATAGTCCGGTAGTCCGGATACCCCCTAATCCAGGACTCCCTCACCCGTGTCGCCCGAGAGAGGCGACGCGGAGGCGTTGTTGTGTACTTTGACGTGGAGGATAGATGCATAATTTCATGGCACTAATTTGGTGTTCTATATGTTAATATAATTTGTTATGGGTTTGGTCACACTTTGTAACATCCTAATTTTCAATTTGGATGTTATACATAGTTCATCATATGCATATCATATTTTAATTGCATTTTGTTGTGATCCTAGAAATCTTAAGCAACTCAATGCCCCAAGGAGAGAGTTGGAGGTTTCACAAAAAATTCATATTTGATTTTTTTTTCAAATTTGAGAAGAGGATCAATTTGATTTTAATATTTTCTCTCCAATTATTTTCAACAATAAAAATAAATGAGAGAAGATTATATAACTTCTTCAACAGAAGAGAAATATTGGAGAAGAAATTTTAAAATCAAATTATTATTTTATTTGTATTTTATTTGCTATTTTATTTGAATTAGAGAAAAACGTGCATTTTTTAAAATTACATTTTAGTCCAGAAAAATGTTCATCTTATCCTAAATATTAGGTTTGGACGGTGAAAATTGTTTCTGGAATTTTTAGAATTTTTTTATATTTTATTAGGATTTTTGTTTGCGGCGAAATTATTTAAAAAAACAGTCTCGAGCCGAACTGGGCCGAAGGCCCAGCCGGCCCCCTAGCGCCGGCGCCTTCCCCGCGCGGAAGTCCGACCCCGCGCCGGAGTCGAGCCGCCGTCGGAGTCCTCTTGGACTCCAGGTCGCCGCCGCACCCCCTCCCCCAAGCAAGCCCCTCCCCCCTTGACCCCGTTATAAGGGCCGGACCCGACCCCCTCCTCTCCTTGTATCACAGCCGCCGCTCGCAGCCCTGTCGCTCACGCCTCTGCCGAACCAAGCCGCCCCCGCCGCCCTAGTTCATGCCGCCGCCGGCCCGCACCGTCGCCCGCGTCACCGCCTCGCCTCGCCGTCGCCCGACGCCGTCGGTCAATCCCGGCTAAATGGTATAAAACCATTCAGGTTTTTCGGTTTTATTTTTTTAGATCGGTTTTTCTTTTTTGTTTTAGTTTATTTAGTAAACGTTCACTGGTTAGATCGTTTTAATGAACTTTTTCGTTCGTTTAATTCTGTTAACGAACGTTCGTTCCGTAGATTTTTCTTTTTAGTTTTATTTCGGCCAGGGACCTATACGCAAATAGTTTTCTCGCGATTTATCCCTTGATCTTAAAACTAGCGTAACTTTAGCTCGTTTGTCCAAATTAGTTGAAACCAGTGCCTAAATCTTCGTAACGATCCTTCTTTCCAGTTAACCAACTTGAACATGATTTTGACAATTTAAAATTTGAGTTAGTTCAGATTAGTAAACGGTCTTGTTTCGTTTGTATCTTGAGTTTCATAACTCTATTTGAGTCGTTTCTTTTTGCAAATTGTAGCTAATCACATGTACATACTGTTAAGATCTAATCCACATGAAAATAATGCTGTTTGGTTTTGTTTTCTATTTTAGTTTAGTCGTTTGCTTGTTTCCAGTTTTATTTGGATCTTTTCTCGATTTCTCTCTGTTTCGTTTGAGTGATTGCTTATGTATGCTACTGTTTGTCTATGCTAGATTACCCGGAGTGCGAAGCTTGTTACTACGAATCTCTAGAGTTTGCAGATCGTCAGCAAGGCAAGTAACACTTTGATCATACTTTTCTATACCCAGTTTTTACTATGCATTAGTTATGCCCCTCAAATATTTGCATCAGTAGGACTGGGAACATGTGGTTTAGTTGTAGTACTTGAGGTAGGAACCTAATACCTTTTGATCACCCTGGGAATATATGGTATGCTCTTTTATTGCTTAGCCATGCTCGTAGACGGGGATTGGATCGTGATTCACATGGAAGTTATGAGAGTTATTAATTTTGGATAACATTAAGGTGACAACTTTAATACACATCTGGGTGGATTGGTTGGGGCACCTGGAGAATCCAGTGTTTGTCCATTTTGGGAAATCCCGGAGTACCCGTGTGATTTTTCCTTGGTTCGCCACCCAGGCTCAAATGGATCATATGATATTTCATGCCTAGAAACTTTCGTGTGCAGCCAAAAGCCATTATGGGCTCTGACATAGTTGAGTAAGTTGTATGAGCTCTCAAAGAGGTGGACTAGAAGATGTAGGGGAAAGTAGGTGTACCGGTCTGCCCGAAGTAGAGAGTTAATGCTTCAAAAAGACTATGTCTCGATCATCCGATCTTGGATGCGGTCGAGTCTTGTGGGGAAAAGTGCACAACCTCTGCAGAGTGTATAAACTAATCATGATTAGTCGTGTCTCCGGTTATGGACATTTTGAGTATCTGGAATTGAATATTATTGTTGATCTTATCACTCTTTAATTAATTGAATTGGGTTTAATGATGATACTTGTTTATCTGGGATTTGAGTTGGAGGAACCTTCTCAAATATTGGAACAACTTGGGAGCAGTTTAAATAAATGTATTCCTTTGTTGTAGGAAAAATTGGCTTTATGCAAAATCATAAACTTAGAGCCTCCACCAGCCAAATATTGCATGTAGATATAGTTCTTGCATTCATTGTCTTACAGTGTAACTCTGCCAGCATATTCAATGTGCTGACCTACACGGCTGCAATGTCTCATATTGCAGACTACTTAAACGACGAATAAGGTGCGATAGGTCGTTGTCTTGCACTCAGCTATGCCGTTGGAGTTGATGGACTCATTTACCTTCGAAGCTTCCGCAGTTATTTAGTTTAGATGGCCTTCAGCCATGATATTTTTGTGTAATCATACTCTTTATGAGGACTCGATGTAATAAGTGTGTGATTGAACTCTGCTATAATTTCTCGAGTACTGTGTGTCAGCATTACCGATCCAGAGATGACACTTAAGTACAGAGACTTCAATCAATTGGGATCGTGATCGCTACAGACTTAAAAGAAGTTTAAGAGAAAGCTAGAACTTAAATTATATTGAAACGGAGGAAGTGGTATTTACGAGCATAAATTATGTTGGCCATAACATCCATGTGGACATGTATGGATCAGCGAGCAAAGGTCTAATGAATTCTGCACAGTTTTAATAGTTGGATGGTGTACACGCAACAAGAGTAAAGGCCCTGACACAAACTTTATTGTCTACAATGATATAGAAAAAACTTATTGCCTACTAGTACAATGCATGATGATAATATTTTGGGCAGCGCTAGGCGCCGGCGCACCGGCCCAATCTTTCGGCCGGTCGGCCCTTAGCCGTCTGATTGCTATTCGTGGAACTGTTCGATGCATCCCAGATTCGTCTCCTTCCTCTCCCTCCATCCCGCTGGGTCAACGCTGGCGCTTCTCTTTCTCCCCCGCTCACCTCCGCCCATCTCAGATAGTCACGTGTGCCGTCCAGCACGCCTAGCCCCCGGTCGGTTACAGCCCCGCCACCTATCGCCGCGCGGCCGTCGAGGATTGCAGCACGGATGCGATTGGGGGCTCGAGCTTCTGCTCTTTGCGATTGCAGCTCATCTTCTGCTCTTTGTGATTGCAGCTCTAACCCATGGTTCCGGCGCGTGGTGCCGTGATTGCAGTACTTCCGACGACCATCCACATCTGGTTTGCCGTCGCTGGCTTTCACCACCCGTGGTCAGCCAAAAAGAACAAATCTCGGGAACAAAAAAATGGCGTCGCTGGTAGTAACAAATCACAAACACAGTTCCAACAAAACACATCGCAGGTTCCAGCAAAAATTATGCCTCTGTCACCAGCGGTCCGCAAATAAACATCAAGACGATCCAGCAAAAACTTACCTGTTGTAGCAAAAAAAGATTACTGTTTCAGCAAAGATAAAATGTGGTTCCAACAAAAATCACTCAGCAGGGAGACTCTCAGTGGTTCGATTGTAGCAAAACAAAAAAGAATGTAGCAAAAAAGATTGCTACTTCCAGCGAAAATAAGCACTGGTACCAACAAATAAACTCAAACAACCGGACTCTAGTTGTACGATTGTAGCAAATAAAAAAACTAGTTCCAGCAAAATCAATTGCCGGTTCCAGCAAAAAACGCCACCCAATTAATGATCTGTAGCAAAATCTGTAGCCGGTTCCAGCAAAAATCACCACCGGTACCAGCAAGAAAGAAAAGCGATTGTAGCACTAGTGCCGCCTGCAAAAACGCCATGTGATTGTAGCTCTGACCATGGCCGGTTCCAGCATCTACCCATGCTGGTTCCAGCACCGCGCGAGACCGGTTCCAGCACAGCTCTCGTTGGCCATAGCATCCCGTCGGACTTGCAGCATGAGTGCGTGGGCTCTCTGTCGTTGGTCGCAGCAACACCGCTCACCGGTTCGGCATGCCGCCTGCCTCCCCGGGTCACCATCATTCCAGCTCCTCCCACCCCGTCAGTGCGCCGATTAGTGCTGCTCAGAAGCTCGCCGGAGACGTGGTCGTCCCCAGCAGCACCGACGTGATAGCTTGCATCACGGGCGATGCCTCCCCTCCTCACGATCGGAGCCGGTGTAGAGCTAGAGGATTTGGGAGCGGAAGCTGGCTGGTGTGGAAAAAGGAAAAGAAGGAAAGCGAATGGAGCGGATGGGGTTTGACTGTGAAGAGATAAGGGAGAGAAGAAGGTGGGCGGTGCGTGGGCCCGTTGATGCGTCCGACGCAACATCTGTGGTCCACAGCCAGGCGTGCCAGCAAGCGCGACCGCCCGAGCACTCGGGCGGACGTAAGGTGCGAAACATTTTCTAAGGGATTAGGCACGGGATAGATTTTTTTTCCGTGGGGCCACTGCTCGCTGGTTCGCGCGTGGGAGACGACCGGCTCAAGCTTCAGCCGGTCCGCCGGCCCGAAACGTTTCCCTAATATTTTTCAATAAAGAGAGGCTTCTATATTAATTTCACACACGCACACACACAGACGAAATTCAGCAGTAACCACCGGTGTGTCTAAAGACTACAGAAGAAGAGGTCCTTCAGATACACTCCACAATCTAGACAGCAATGTTACCGCCGTAGTCAAAAAAACCAAGAGTGCACTAGCATTCTGAGACCAAGCTATTATTCTTCACTAACCAGGTATCACAGAAAGAAAAGCCACTCCAAGAAGGAGAACACTAGAACATTGAAGAAGAAGCGTGAAATGAAAATGGCACCAAAGTCAGTAACATATTCATGCATCAGAGTTCTTGTGAGAAGTTGAAACCAAGGTAACACCGAAGCAGCGGCATATTGATACAACAGAGTTCTAATCAGACGCATGAAATGGCTGCGCAAAATAAAAGCCTGCTAAGATCATGACTTCCCTCCATGCTTGCTAGTGTTGGACATCTGATGACTCCATTCATTACTTGCTGCCGACAGATCTTTCACTGGGTCATGCATGCTCGCAGTGGCAGTACACATTGTTCTCCTCGACCTGCGCAAGAAGCCAGAAACAAACTGTAAGCATGAGCTCGACGCGGAAAACAGTGGCAACGTAGAAACTCGATTCTCAAGGATAAATATGTTTCTAGGTTTGATAATGTAAGAGAAATCCACCATGCATATTTGTATAGACGTGTCATGTTTTGAGTTTTAGATCAGAGGAGGCAAGGTCTGCGTGCCGCTTCCTTTCGATTCCACATGCTGCTTCCTTTCTGAGTTAAAACCGCACTAAAAGGAATCTCGAAATTTCACATGAGCAATTCAAATTTAGTTGTGTCAGTTGTGTTGTTTCAGCCACCTAGTCATCATGCCCTGCAGCGACACAAACACTGTCCTATTTTACTGAGCAGGATAAATACCAAATAGTCGTCTCCCCTTTAGGGTGGCTGAACATATTTTTGAAATGAAGTGTTTTCCTGTCTGACTTTTCATTAACACACAGAGTTCAGCAGAGCACACTGGATGTCTAAACAGAATATGCATGACTCTAACAAATGGTAATAAGTAACATTTTGATGCCTTAAATGATTAAAGATAAGCTAATGCTTAAGGCAAAAGCAGTGACCGCGACACATGTGACTGCCACAAGCCCACAACTGAAACACAAAATCTGATGCTCCAACAAGGATCCATGACATGCACATATAAAAAAATACACAACAGAATCAGCAAGATGCATCTACCAAGGCTGTAACAAGTTCATAATCACCGACACCATACCTGTATGTCAGATGGACCCGCTTGAGTTTCTTTACATTGTCCAAGATACAGTCAACACACTCCCCAAGAGTGGCCTTCCTCCCTTCCTTATAGTTCCATAGATCGAAGGCATCACCTGTTCCATCAGTGTTGTACTCTTTCCTCTCAACCAATGCACTAACGACAGCATTGTAGGGGCCTTCTCCCCATGCCATCTTCAGTCCTTGCAACTTATCATCATCAACATCTATGACCTCCTCCTAGTCACGTAAGGCACGCAAAATCTGTTAACCTTAAGAATTGATGAAGCACATGCTGCAAGTTACAACGATCGGTAAAAGAGTTACCTGATGATTGCCATCAACTATAACAGACTTGAAGGGTTTCCAATTTGGACTATCGAGTAGTTCCTGCCACAGTGCGTACAGTTCAGAAGATTTCGCACCAGCATATTTAGGAGCCAGCTTGACAGCACAAGCATCCCGGAATGGCTTCTCATTTAATTTCCCCATTTTCTTTATCCCAATTGACTGTCCAGCATCAATTTCAGAGAACCCCTGAAATATCAATTTGGATATAACATCAATCGATCAGCTCTCACGCACCTCAAATTTACAAATTTAACACCTATATATGTAACGTATATGCATATGCTCACTGCAAGATCACGGATCTAGAATGAATGCAGTATTCAGTTCAAGTTTGTATGAGAAAACCTTGATCAGCTTTTGTCTGACAACCTCCTGATCGTCATCTCTGCCTGAATGCTGGCCAGCGGTTGGGTTATTTGGCACCTGCGGATAGGACCTCTGTTTTTTACAACGATGTCTGTCTGTGTCATTGTCCGATGATCCTTGGAGCAGGATAGCCCGTTTATGTGATAATCTTGTTACCTGCTTACACAGAGAGACTCCTATAATCATAAACATAGACCAACAAGAAAAAATACTGAACATGAGGCTATTCTATCAAGGATAGAGAATCATCTTAGAAGTTTGACAATGTTTAAGAATGAAAAAACTACATAAATAAAACAGAGGAAATTCTATGCTCCATGATTGTTCATTGCATTTATGCCACTGATTGCAAACAAGAGAGATATTTCATCGGCTTTGGTAGAATACTAGCGAAAAAACTAAACACATGGAAAGGTTCAGAGGTAGTCAGTTTATAGAGTAATAGAAAACCATTAAGGTGTTAGTGCATCTAGAAAATGAAGAATTAAGTCAGAAGCTCCAAATTCTAAATAGTTGTGGTGAATGGCTGATGATGTTGCAAGATTAAAATTATGAGGACATCGAAGCTCCAAATTCTAAATAGTTGTGGTAAATGGCTTTTAGTGTTTACCATTTTGGAACGAGCAGGCTTAGAAGCACTTCCAATTTGTTGCTCATGTTGAGTGTGCATGGCTTCACTCTCCTGAAGCTTCTTCCTTAGAACCTTCAGCTCTTTGTTCTTCTGAGCAAGTTGCTCTTTTGCCACAGCAAGCTCCTCCTTTGCTGCCACATGCTCATGTTTTACTTCTTCAAGCTCCTTCTTTACCATTTCAAGCTGCTCCGCCATTGGTGCCACCAGCTCATTAATCACTGCCACCAAATGAGTGCAACATCAAACATCAGGATCCTAACAAAACTAGTTTAGAATCAGAACTCAAACAACATGAAAGTTCACAGACCATCATGATCATGCTGGAGTTTTTCCTTTTCTTCCACGATCTTATCAATAGTATTCAGGAATTCGGTGTTCTCAGCCAAGAGCTTATTCTTTTCTTGTACAACTTTATCAACCATAGTCTTGATATCCAGGTACTCGACAGTGGCATCCCTATGGTAGTATATCTTGGATTCAAGCTTTGAAGTCAAAGCATCAATAGACACATTCCTTCCTCTGCTGTCTGCCATGTAGCCTGCAAGTTCATGGCTAACAGAATATCACAAACATAGTCACCTTACACCACATTATACTACCAATGCTAGTGTTGCTGTGGTGGTTACCTGTGGCTTAGTTTGTAACTAAAAATGCTTCTATGAACCAAAATAGCTCATTGATAGTATGCATTATGAACATAGTAACAGAATGGATAAGAAACACCCATAATAGGAAAATAAGCATAAGACACCCCACTCATTTAAGTTCATAAATCGCCACCCTTGGCATGTT
The DNA here is from genome assembly GCF_018294505.1 of Triticum aestivum. Classification (NCBI taxonomy): domain Eukaryota; kingdom Viridiplantae; phylum Streptophyta; class Magnoliopsida; order Poales; family Poaceae; genus Triticum; species Triticum aestivum. Next base: position 111,178,556 of record NC_057807.1, read on the forward strand.
CCTCATTTTCAGCTCACACAATTTATGATTGGGAAAACACAGGAAACAGACACACAAGTGTTATATCATCCAAGGTGAAGGAACAGCCATGCGCTCATGCAATCCAAGATGATGAGGAAAAAGCCCCACCTTTACAGATGGTTCAACCAAGATGCTGCCTCCACAACTTCCGGCCCGGCCTCAAACTGATCTGCAGAGGGGAACAATCGATTAGGTGACTGAAAGACTGAAGGGGTTTAGGGCTTTAGGCAACACAAAAACTGAATTTCGAATCTACGAACAAAACAGGATGGGGATGATCCAGGAAGAAAGCCAGGAGACAGAGCAACAACACATTTCCTCCAACTTCCGAAAAGGACACACAAAAAAGGTTGCAAGATCGGAAACTGTTCTTCCGCTTCCGATTCCGAAATAAGAGAGTTAAAAACACAAGTTACGGAATAAATATTTGTTCGGAACCTGCAAAAAGAGACCAAATTGCGCGGGGGGAAGGACTGGTTAATGGGGAAACACTCTGCTCCTTTCCCCACCTCCAAGAAAGAAAGAAGAACAACACAAGAAGTGGGAAACTTTGACGAACCGAGAGCAAAGGCTCTTGGCACACAGACAAGAAACTCCCTTCAACCCTGTCAGGAATCCACAAAGAATCGTCCACGGAGGCTCGAGCACAAACAAGAACACGGAGGCAACGAGAATACACATGGAGGGGGGAAAAATCTTTACCCTCCTCTAGAACTGCGAACTGTAGAGGGAATCAGAGAACGAACGGGAATAGCAATGGGAGGGGAAAGTGAATGCGGTACCGGAGCTTCGGGGCTTTTCCCTTCTGGCGCATCAGCACATGGGACTATGGGAGGAAGAATACCAAGGAGGGGAAGGAGAGGACGGAATGGCGTGAGAGGAGCTGAAGCGCACCGTTGCAACGGGGAGAGGACGAGACCCGAGGGCTGTAGCCGGCTGCGCCGCACGTGCCAGGCATGCTGGCACCACTAGGCAGGTCCGGCAACGGGCGGGGTCTTCTGTGTACTGCAAAGGAGCTTTCCATGCTAATCACATTTCTAAAACCGGTCCTCTGCTGAATAAGCCTTCAACAACGTGGGCCCATGTCAAAAAACCCTTTCCGGCCTCTCGCGACACGTCTACTTGCAAACCACGTCGCATTCATGCCGGTTTAGAACGAACTTGACTGAACAAGACAATGGGACAACTTCCTACCGTACTCAAGTTGGCTGGCATTCACACCCATGAGGCAAATTAGAAGCCAACTCTGGGCTCCCGCATGCAAGTCGCCGCTCTGCCTCTCCCGTCACGTTCGCTCGCATGCAAACGAGAAGCCAACCCCGAGCACCCGCATTCAAGCCGCGGCTCTGCCTGCCCATGCGCCTACTATTTAAAGCAAGTCGGCGATGCCACAAACCCCTACCCCTCTGAGCCTCATCTCCCTTCGTTCGAGACGTCGATACACCACCCCTTCCCCCTTCATCCACCGTTGTCGCCATGGTCGGGACCCGTCCTGGGTGGTCAAAGAGAATGTCGCCATGACGCCGCCACAAAGTCGCGGTCGAGGTGCACGCGTGGGAATCCCCATGCACGACCCGCATTTCGAAGGGACATCCTCAGGCCTCTCCTCGGTCGAGCTTAGACCAGAAGGACGAGACGATGGAGGAAGCGGAGAAGGAGGAGCAGGCGCTCGCGTCGGTGCATGAGCCATCGTTTGACAGGTTCACCCTACTACAAGCGAAGCAACACTACAACCGGGTGATGGAGGATATGGAGCAGGAGAAACATGCATTGTCGGTGTTCGTGTTGCAGTTACTGTAGGAGGAGCAATGGTACAACATGTAGCTCCTCGAGGAGCATTAGCTGACGGAGTACTAGATCGCAGGGGAGCATGCGTCCGACCAAGCCGTCGGACCATGGTCACGATGGACCCAAGCATCAAGCAACGGGCAGTGCTCGATTCCGTGAGAGGTGGTTGTTCCGCGTGAATAAGGTGGAGTGAAACCGCTTCGAAGAGGCGTTGGAGGCGGAGACCAACGACACATCGGACCAGTGTCCGCTTTTTATTTGGTGACTCTGGTTGAACGTTGAAAGAACATGCGGTGCCCCCATGTTTGGTTTTGATAATTGATGACAATCTCTATGGACTAATGGTTGTCTTGAGTTATATTTGAAGGATTTGTCCATAGACTTTTCTTGAAGTCCATGTGTTGGTTTCAAGGAGTTTATGAGTTGACCAAGGTGTTATTAAGGAATTATCCAAAGATTGGTCATGTGAGGGTTGAGCTTATTGCAAGCATGTCTTGACGAAGAAGATTGTGTGATCATTCATGTTTACCTTCAAGACATCATCCAAATGAAGAGAGTTGGAAAGATTCAAGGTTGATCAAGACTAAGTCAAGAGTGAATCAAGTTGATCAACTCACAAAGTGTAGAAGATGTACTGAGAGGGATCAAGTGATCCCATGGTATGGTAAGCATTGTCCATTGCACTTTGCGTACTAACCCATGGTCTATGTGAGAGTTCTATGTGGGATTAGGTACGTGTCCATGGGCTTGCGTCAAGAGGAAGATATCATACAACCCATGGAAAGGATGACATCAAGTGGTGATCGTCATCAAGATTGCCGTGTGCAAGTTCAAGTGGAGCATCACGAAGAGATCAAGTGCTTGAATCTTGCCATCCATTCTGGTGTCAATGGACTTGTGAAGATGTGCCGAAGAGTGGTGTAAGTGCATCTAGTGCCCCTTTGTTGGGAACATAACTATTTGTGTAAGCCGCCCAGGAGGGGCCGGGTTACGCAAAGAGGACTCACTAGAAGGAAGCCCAAGACCAAACATGAAGATGGCGGTTCAATAAAGGGCTTAAAGCCCACATGCGACTTAAGGCCCGTTGTAGTAAACCGCCATAATGGCATGACTTGTATCATAAGGTAGATTTAACTAGTTGCCGAGCTAGACACTGTTTATAAGCCGGCCGGGACTCCGTAAGCCACAGGGCGTCAACCCGTGTATATAAGGGGACGACCTGCTGGCGACTTAGGGCAAGAAACAACTCATCGAGAGCCGGGCATAGTGTATCTCGCTCCCTGGTCATCGAAACATCAATACCAACTCCACTAGACGTAGGCCTTACCTTCACCGTAAGGGGCCGAACTAGTATAAACCTCTCGTGTCCCTTGTCCCGATTAACCCCTTCAAGCTTCCTAGTTGCGATGGCTCCACAACTAAGTCCTTTCACGAGGACATCTGACGTGACAATACCACGACACTTGGCGCCCACCGTGGGGCCAGCGCACGGTGGATTTGAGTTCTTGAAGGGAAACTTCGAAGGGCTCAAGGGATACGTAGTGGGCCGGATGACCAAGAGTCGTCGCGGCAAGATCTACATCGACGATGAAGGCTGGGCCCCCGACGCCGGCTCAATTGAGTACGGGTACCGAGTCCCCTTCGGCGGAATCCACGTCTTCATCGGCCGGATCGGAGAGCCGGGACCTGAGCCGGACAGCGGCACCGACCTCATCGAGATGGCTCAGCGTGCGAGAAAGACCCGAGCTCAACCCGTCATGAAGCATGCTTTTATGGGCTGCATCCACGGAGAGGAACTTTCTGAAGGGTCTGAAGACGGTGGTGAGACGGCCATCCTCTCTGTCACGCCCAAGATGCAACCCTATCCTAAAGGAACTCGAAGGTCCCACCAAGGATAGAAGCGCATCTTGAAGACGCTTTTGCAAGGTGGATATCATTACATCAACATTACATAATAGATGGGGATACATACATAAGGCATACAATGCCACATGAATACAACATCACAATACATCAGAGCATCATCCGACTACGGATGGAACACAAACAGAAACTCAAACGACATCCACCCTGCTAGCCCAGGCTGCCGACCTGGAACCTATCCCCTGATCGAAGAAGAAGCAGAAGAAGAACTCAACGCAAGCAAACATCGCTCTCATGTCATGATCATCGCATAAACCTGTACCTGCAACTGTTGTTGTAGTAATCTGTGAGCCACGAGGACTCAGCAATCCCATTACCATGGGTATCAAGACTAGCAAAGCTTAAAGGGAAAGGAAGGGGTAAAGTGGTGAGGCTGCAGCAGCGCTAAGCATGATATGGTGGCTAACATACGCAAATAAGAGCGAGAAGAGAGCAAACAGAACGGTCGTGAAGCTAGCAATGATCAAGAAGTGATCCTGAACTCCTACTTACGTCAAACATAACCCAAAAACCGTGTTCACTTCCCGGACTCCGCCGAAAAGAGACCATCACGGCTACACACGCGGTTGATGCGTTTTAATTCGGATCTAGTGTCAAGTTATCTACAACCGGACATTAACAAATTCCCATCTGCCTATAACCGCAGGCACGGCTTTCGAAAGATTATACCCTACAGGAGTGTCCCAACTTAGCCCATGACAAGCTCTCGCGATCAACAAAGGAATAGACCTTCTCCCAGGAAGACCCGATCAGACTCGGAATCCCGGTTTACAAGACATTTCGACAATGGTAAAACAAGACCAGCAAAGCCGCCCGATGTGCCGACAAATCCCGATAGGAGTCGCACGTACCTCGTTCTCAGGGCACACCGGATGAGCAAGACGACGGGTTGGCATAGACCCTGGTTGCCCAGGGGGCGCCGGACATCGCTCGGTTTGGACCAACACTTAGACAAGCACTGGCCCGGGGGGGCTAAAATAAAGATGACCCTTGGGCTCCGGAAACCCAAGGGAAAAAGGGCTAGGTGAGGCAAATGGTAAAACCAATGTTGGGCCTTGCTGGAGGAGTTTTATCCAAAGCGAACTGTCAAGGGGGTCCCATAAATCACCCGACCGCGTAAGAACGCAAAATCCGGGAACATAACACCGGTATGACGGAAACTAGGGCGGCAAGAGTGGAACAAAACACTAGGCAAAAGGCCGAGTCTTCCACCCTTTACCAAGTATATAGATGCATTAATAATATAAGGGATATTGTGATATCCCAACCAAAATCCTGTTCACCATGGAGCAATCTTCAACTTCACCTGCAACTAGCAACGCTATAAGAGGGGCTGAGCAAAGCGGTAACATAGCCAAACAACGGTTTGCATAGGTAAGGTGTCAAAGGTTAGAGGTTCATGGCAATATGGGATGGCTCGACAAACAGATGATAGGTAGCGCAGCAAAGCGATAGAACGAAGCAACTAGCATAGCAATGATAGTAGTGAGATCCAGGGTAGCGGTCATCTTGCCTGAAATCCCGCAAGGAAGAAGAACGAGTCCATGAAGTAGACGAACCAACGTAGTCAAATGAATCCTCACGAACGCAACGTTACCGGAACTAAGAAGCAACACCGGAAAGAAGCAAGCAACATAGTAAATGCACAAGCATAAATATGGCATGATGCACAATCAAGTATGATGCATGTCCGGTTAATAAGGCATGGCATGGCAAAGGCAACCAAACAATACTACAAGTTAAGTGGAGATCAATATGCAACGAGTTGCATATTGATGAAACACCACATTCATTTATTTAGTTAGCTCTCGTTTAGGTACCCAACAATATTAAATGTTGATTAACATGGCAAGAGGTGAAGCATATGAAAAACTACCTATCTAGACAAGTTTAAATGAGGCCGGAAACAACAAACAACAATTCCGGAAAATCCCCATATGCAAATTAAGGATTCGGTACTGTTCTGTCCTAAACACAATTTTAGAGTTGTTAAACAGTAAAACAAAGTGCACCATGTTAATCTAGGCATTTTTCCACCCCAAATACATATAAAGTTTATTAAATTCGGAGCTACGGTTATTTAGTTATGAAATAAAGTATTTTAGCATGGCATATTAGCAAATTTAAATAAACAGCAAGTTAAACATTTTAAACATGGATGAAAATGGCATATTCTTAAACTACACAATTTTCTGAGCATTTTACATATATAAAACATTTTAATCCGATGCACGGTTGTGAAGTTATTAATGCATGAAGTTTAGGGTTTTTTTTGTAAAAACAACAATCTCTGGACAAATAGACAAATTCGCAACGCAGGAAAAAAACCTACGCGGGCCGAAACCAAACCACACGGGCCGACGCAGGAAACAAAAGTGCGCTGGGGGCGCAGGATAGCGCGTGGGCGCTCACCAGAGGGCCACTGGGCCGGGCGAGCTGGGCCTTGAGGCGCTGCGGCTGGCGCGGGTCGCGGAGCGAGCGAGCTGGGCCTTGGCTCGGGCCCAGTCTGGAGGGCGCGGTGCAGCAGGAGGCTGGAGCCGGCTGGGCTGGATCTGGCGCGGCTGGAGAGGCTGGCGCGTTGGGCTGCGAAGGGGAGGGGCTGAGGCCCATGTGGGGAGGTCGGGCCACGAGGCCGGCAGTGCCTGCGTCGTCCTCCCGACGGACAGAGACGAGGCCGGCGGCGCGGAAGGCGATGAGAGCCGGCAGTGGGCGAGGGATGGCCGGAGGAGTCTGGGATGGGGCGGATCCGGCGGATCCCGGCCGGATCCATCCGTTCCCGGTGGCGGCGGCGGCAGAACGACTCCATGGCGGCGGCTACCTGCGGGAGGAAGGGATCGGCGGGGTGAGCACGAGAAGTGAAGGAGGAGAAGGATAGGAGGTGAAGGTCGACGGGGACGCGGCGACCTGGGGCGGAGGACTGCAGGGCGCGGCGGCGGGGTCGGCGGCGCAGATCGGGAGGCGCGGGCGAGCGAGCTGCTCGGGCGACGGAGATGCGAGCGAGAGCCAGGCGGCTCTCGGGCAGGCGGCGGCGCGGGCAGGCGCCTCGGGCCCAGATCGGCCCGGGCGGGCCTCCGCTGGGCTTCGGGCGGATGGGGGCGCTGGAGGGAGGCAGGGGCGACGTGGCGGCCCCCGGTTGGCTCGGGGCGCGCCGGCGGCGGCGCCAAGTGGCGGAGCTGGAGCGGGTGGCGCGGAAATGGAGGGAGTTTGGTGGCGCGGGGCTCGAGGAGGGGGCTTGGCTGCCAAAAATGGAAGGGAGGCTTCCATTTATAGGTAGGGCTAGGGTTTGAGGGGTTAGGAGGGGGGTTTGAGGCCGTTTTGGACCATACGATCGCGATCGTGCGGCTCCGGTCAGAGGGGTGAGGTTAGTGGGCTGCAGTGGGCTGTGCTAGAAAGGCCAAGGGCTGCGGGATAGAAGAGAGAGAGAGGCCCGGCGGCAGTTTCAGAGACCAAAACGTCCGACGAATGAACCGGCGACGGTGCCGCTATATATTTAACGGTTGGGCTATCAAATGGACTCCGAATGCGACGAAACTTGGCAGGCGGCCTGTCTACACTATAATAAGACCACACGACAAGTTGCATCCCATTCCGAGAACATTTTTATGCCACTTATAAAATAACATTTCGGAGGTGCCGCAGGCGCGTGCGAGTGTGTCTGGGCTCGGAACGGACAACGGAGAGGACCGGCGGGAGACGAACGGATGCAAGTTTTATAAAAACGATGCCGATGCAATGCACATGATGCCATGAGATGAGATGCATAACAAGAACAAAATGCAAAACAACAGACAAACAACCAACCACGAAGGAAATAGCATATAGCATCTCCGGAAAAGGCAAGAGTCGGAGTTACGAATATGGAAAGTTGTATCCGGGGCGTTACAACACTCCACCACTACGAGAGGATCTCGTCCCGAGATCTAGGATGGCACCGGAGGGAAAAGGAAGAGGAAGATAAGCGGTAAAACTAAGTTGCTTCTTCGACAAACGAGTGAAACCAAGAACCTTGAGAGGTTGAGAAAAATGAAGAAAGAAAACAACGAAGATGAACAAAGTTGAAAACCTCCGTTAGCAAAGAGGAACAAGGTATTTAACAAGAACCAATAAGTCTAGTGATAAGATAGATATTGAAACCACTCCGGTTAAAAATAGATGAGAGAGGAAGAATTCGGGCAGCACTCCGGTTGAACATGGAAGGAATTGAACATGAACTTGACAAGATGAGAGGATACTTGATGAAATCAACAATACACTGCCTCCAGAACTATTGAAGGAATGGCACAAGGGGGTAAGAAGGATTTCAGACAGCACTCCGATTGAAACGATATGCAAAACTTGATAAGATGAAAGAACTTGAATGAGAACACAACACTCCGGTTAAATGGATAAGCACGACAATGACATGATCTTGACAAAACAAGATGATGGGTGAAAAGAGCAACATCACAATGCCTCCGGAAGAAAGAATAGAAGATAGATCATTGGAATAAAAGAATGGAGAAGAAAATGACAATTTCTGCCACAAATGAACTTGGAAAGCATCCTTGCAAAGAAGGATTGAATGGAGTTGTTGAAAAATCAACAACGAAAGGCACAAGCTTGTTGTGGGCTTATGGCAAACATCTCAAAATGATGAGGTGACAACCGGCCACTGACGAAAAACAATTGATTGCTTGAGATCACCGAAGAGATGAAAAAAAAACCTCTTTCACCGAGAAGGATATGGAGAAATCTTGGATCAATGATAAGCACCACAAATAGCAACATTCCTTAGGGAAGGCTTTAAGTGAAATCTGACACAAGATAACTCCAATGAAGAGATTAATGGACTGATAAGAACTCATGCTCGAAGGAGTTGATGGGTTTGACTACCTCATTCTTGACAACATATGAATCATGAAACATGAATGAAATTGTCAAGAGTGACATAACACCACCTCAAAAGATATTGTAGAAGAAATTGCACTTCGAAATGCAAGAAGAAGAATACTTGAACGCCTCAAAACAAAACATGTGTTGAGCACCATGTTTAATTTTGAGTATAGCTTGGCGGATCTTAACTCTGAGAGAAATCTTGAAGAACAAAATGAGAAAGAAAGAAATCCTTGATGAACCATCATGTAGATCTTCCATGGAGAACTCCGGTAATAAAAGAATGATAGAAAGAAAGAGAAATTGAAAGAACAAGGTGAGCCTTGTGATGATTTAGATGGAGCTTTGCGACGATATAACCAAGAAAACTTGGAACTCCGGAAAAGGAAAAGATGAAACACTAGAACCAAGAATTACTTCATCATGAACAAACTCCGGAAGAAAAGAATTGAATCACCTCGAGGAAATAAGAACAAGAATTATTGTATGCTTATCCTTCATCGGATTAAATTGATGACAAGCAATGGATTTGGCATACTACTTATTCTCGTAGAAAGGATTAAAAGAGATATGGCGCAAACTTGAGAAGGTATTGATAGAACCACCGGTGGAATTTGGAAACAACGAATATTTGATATGATAACGGAGGAAGAGAAATCTTGAACAAACCACCGTAAGAATTGAAAATGAACATAGCAAAGGCACAATTCACCGAGAAGAATTGGAAAACGAATGAAGATACTTGAGGGGATTTAGATACATGAGAACGAAGAGATCATGAGCTGACTAAAGAGTATACTTGAACGAAGCACCGGTAAGATTTGGAGAACGAGAGCTAAAGGCTGGAATGAATGATTCTGAGATGATGGGCTACGGAGAATCAAACTGAAAAGACTCTGAATTACTCCGGATGGTGAAACAAATTCTCACAATCGAAAACAATTATGAGAGGATGGCATCAAGCTAGAACCATGAATCTTGAAGAGAATGGAGCAAGATTCAAGAGAAATCCTTCTTCGGTCTTCAAATGTTGAGAATGAAGATGAGAACCACCATGAATTGTTGAGATACTCCGGGAGAATTAAAAGAGTAAAGGTTGAGCCAAAGATGAAAAGAATTTGAAAACGACCTTGGAGAAGGCATGTGACTGATGAAAATTCATTCTTACGTCAAACTTTAAAAAGAATTTGGAATAGCTCCAGGAAAATTAGAAGAGCCAGGTAAGATCCTGGGAAAAGACCTGTGGGTTAGGGCCCACTAAAAATAAAACACCGTTGGAAATGATTTTAAAGAGAGATTGCATCGGTTGAATTAAATAGCTTGAATGAGATAATGATCTCCAAATAGATTCAACGGATTAAGAATGGAAACACAAATCTTCTGAGATATCTTCAGCACACCGGAACAAATGGAAAGCGAGAGATGAGTGATTGAGAGGTGCAGCGGCATGAGAAAGCATTTGACACAAGGAAAGGAATATGATCAACACTGAAGGCTTGAATTGGATCCACCGGAGAAGAATACGAGAATGAAGAATGATGAACTTGAAGCTCGTGAGCATCTTCACGAGGGATCACCGGATCAAAACAATGATTGAAAAGAATGAAGAGACTTCACATGAATAAATGGATACTTGATTAAGAAAATCTGAGTCCTTGAAGAGAAAGGGCGGGAGGGGGGGGGGGAAACAAAGACAACTTGGGACGGATGAAACAAACACCATTGAGAAAACTTAGAGTAGATCTTGCAGATGGGGTAAAATGATGGGATCCACTTGAAGAGAAGCATGCCGGTTGGAAAGAATTAACATGACAATCTCAATGATCAAAGGATTAGTATTCACATAGCAATATGAGAACACTGTTTATGAAAGGTATGGATCCAACATTTGACAATGAAGCAACTCGAATACCACAACTCAAAACGAAACAAAGGATTTGGCTTGCAGAAATAAGCCAGAACAAACAGATGATAGATCCCATATCGTATCATGTGTCTGTTGAAAAGATAAAACTAGAGCTACTTGAATTCCCACCTATAAAACTCCCGAAACTTTCTGGTTATGCAATCTGGTGTTGGGGATACAAGGGAAGCAATATATCTCACCCAAACTAACAATACCTACATCCAAGCTGTATCCATCCGTCAACACATAACCAAGAAACCTTCGGAAATCGTGTACCTCAACCTTCGAAAAGCATCCGTTATACGAGTTATGGCAATACTCCCAAGCTCGCCCCAGTACTGGGTTATCGGGGTTATCTCACCAACAACTGCATAAAAGAGATTTTCGATGTCGGCAAATCTCAGGTATTCCAGAACTGCAACGATAAAATTGTGACGACAACACCTCGGAGCTCAACTCCCCGGGACACTGCCACAACCCCTAAATGTCAGGAGGCACCAAGAACAATGTTCTCGTCACAAAACCATCGAAACGATTCCAAGATACCCGCGTGATCCTAAAAAAAATTGAGTGAAAATTTGAGGAGAGGAAAGACAAAACATTTACGTCAGGAGACCTCACCAGAGCGACGAAGGGGATGAGGAGTAAAAAGAATCCTACTCTCCGATATATATAATCCTAAGACTCAAAATAGTTTTCTTCTAGACTCAACAACGGCCAACAATCAAGGGGGCTCCTATGGTCGGTCGAGGCTCTGATTACCAACTTGTCACGCCCAAGATGCAACCCTATTCTAAAGGAACTCGAAGGTCCCACCAAGGATAGAAGCGCATCTTGAAGACACTTTTGCAAAGTGGATATCATTACATCAACATTACATAATAGATGGGGATACATACATAAGGCATACAATGCCACATGAATACAACATCACAATACATAAGAACATCATCCGACTACGGATGGAACACAAACAGAAACTCAAACGACATCCACCCTGCTAGCCCAGGCTGCCGACCTGGAACCTATCCCCTGATCGAAGAAGAAGCAGAAGAAGAACTCAACGCAAGCAAACATCGCTCTCGCATCATGATCATCGCATAAACCTGTACCTGCAACTGTTGTTGTAGTAATCTGTGAGCCACGAGGACTCAGCAATCCCATTACCATGGGTATCAAGACTAGCAAAGCTTAAAGGGAAAGGAAGGGGTAAAGTGGTGAGGCTGCAGCAGCGACTAAGCATGATATGGTGGCTAACTTACGCAAATAAGAGCGAGAAGAGAGCAAACAGAACGGTCGTGAAGCTAGCAATGATCAAGAAGTGATCCTGAACTCCTACTTACGTCAAACATAACCCAAAAACCGTGTTCACTTCCCGGACTCCGCTGAAAAGAGACCATCACGGCTACACACGCGGTTGATGCGTTTTAATTCGGATCTGGTGTCAAGTTATCTACAACCGGACATTAACAAATTCCCATCTGCCTATAACCGCAGGCACGACTTTCGAAAGATTATACCCTACAGGGGTGTCCCAACTTAGCCCATGACAAGCTCTCGCGATCAACGAAGGAATAGACCTTCTCCCAGGAAGACCCGATCAGACTCGGAATCCCGGTTTACAAGACATTTTGACAATGGTAAAACAAGACCAGCAAAGCCGCTCGATGTGCCGACAAATCCCGATAGGAGTCGCACGTACCTCGTTCTCAGGGCACACCGGATGAGCAAGACGACGGGTTGGCATAGACCCTGGTTGCCCAGGGGGCGCCGGACATCGCTCGGTTTGGACCAACACTTAGACAAGCACTGGCCCGGGGGGCTAAAATAAAGATGACCCTCGGGCTCAGGAAACCCAAGGGAAAAAGGGCTAGGTGAGGCAAATGGTAAAACCAATGTTGGGCCTTGCTGGAGGAGTTTTATTCAAAGCAAACTATCAAGGGGGTCCCATAAATCACTAGACCGCGTAAGGAACGCAAAATCCGGGAACATAACATCGGTATGACGGAAACTAGGGCGGCAAGAGTGGAACAAAACACTAGGCAAAAGGCCGAGTCTTCCACCCTTTACCAAGTATATAGATGCATTAATAATATAAGGGATATTGTGATATCCCAACCAAAATCCTGTTCACCATGGAGCAATCTTCAACTTCACCTGCAACTAGCAACGCTATAAGAGGGGCTGAGCAAAGCGGTAACATAGCCAAACAACGGTTTGCATAGGTAAGGTGTCAAAGGTTAGAGGTTCATGGCAATATGGGATGACTCGACAAACAGATGATAGGTAGCGCAGCAAAGCGATAGAATGAAGCAACTAGCATAGCAATGATAGTAGTGATATCCAGGGTAGCGGTCATCTTGCCTGAAATCCCGCAAGGAAGAAGAACGAGTCCATGAAGTAGACGAACCAACATAGTCGAACGAATCCTCATGAACGCAACGTTACCGGAACTAAGAAGCAACACCGGAAAGAAGCAAGCAACATAGTAAATGCACAAGCATAAACATGGCATGATGCACAATCAAGTATGATGCATGTCCGGTTAATAAGGCATGGCATGGCAAAGGCAACCAAACAATACTACAAGTTAAGTGGAGATCAATATGCAACGAGTTGCATATTGACGAAACACCACATTCATTTATTTACTTAGCTCCCGTTTAGGTACCCAACAATATTAAATGTTGATTAACATGGCAAGAGGTGAAGCATATGAAAAACTACCTATCTAGACAAGTTTAAATGAGGCCGGAAACAACAAACAACAATTCCGGAAAATCCACATATGCAAATTAAGGATTCGGTACTGTTCTGTCCTAAACACAATTTTAGAATTGTTAAACAGTAAAACAAAGTGCACCATGTTAATCTAGGCATTTTTCCACCCCAAATACATATAAAGTTTATTAAATTCGGAGCTACGGTTATTTAGTTATGAAATAAAGCATTTTAGCATGGCATATTAGCAAATTTAAATAAACAGCAAGTTAAACATTTTAAACATGGATGAAAATGGCATATTCATAAACTACACAATTTTCTGAGCATTTTACATATATAAAACATTTTAATCCGATGCACGGTTGTGAAGTTATTAATGCATGAAGTTTAGGGGTTTTTCTGTAAAAACAGCAATCTCTGGATAAATAGACAAATTCGCAGCGCAGGAAAAAACCTACGCGGGCCAAAACCAAACCACACGGGCCGACGCAGGAAACAAAAGTGCGCTGGGGGCGCAGGATAGCGCGTGGGCGCTCACCAGAGGGCCACTGGGCCGGGCGAGCTGGGCCTTGAGGCGCTGCGGCTGGCGCGGGTCGCGGAGCGACCGAGCTGGGCCTTGGCTCGGGCCCAGCCTAGAGGGCGCGATGGAGCAGGAGGCTGGAGCCGGCTGGGCTGGATCTGGCGCGGCTGGAGAGGCTGGCACGCTGGGCTGCGAAGGGGAGGGGCCGAGGCCCATGTGGGGAGGTCGGGCCACGAGGCCGGCGGCGCCTGCGTCGTCCTCTCGACGCACAGAGATGAGGCCGGCGGCGCGGAAGGCGATGAGAGCCGACAGTGGGCGAGGGATGGCCGGAGGAGTCTGGGATGGGGCGGATCCGGCGGATCCCGGCCGGATCCATCCGTTCCCGGTGGCGGCGGCGGCAGAACGACTCCATGGCGGCGGCGGCTACCTGCGGGAGGAAGGGATCGGCGGGGTGAGCACGAGAAGTGAAGGAGGAGAAGGAGAGGAGGTGAAGGTCGACGGGGACGCGGCGACCTGGGACGGAGGACTGCAGGGCGCGGCGGCAGGGTCGGCGGTGCAGATCGGGAGGCGCGGGCGAGCGAGCTGCTCGGGCGACGGAGATGCGAGCGAGAGCCAGGCGGCTCACGGGCAGGCGGCGGCGCGGGCGGGCGCCTCGGGCCCAGATCGGCCCGGGGCGGGCCTCCGCTGGGCTTCAGGCGGATCGGGGCGCTGGAGGGAGGCAGGGGCGACGTGGCGGCCCCCGGTTGGCTCGGGGCGCGCCGGCGGCGGCGCCAAGTGGCGGAGCTGGAGCGGGTGGCGCGGAAATGGAGGGAGTTTGGTGGCGCGGGGCTCGAGGAGGGGGCTTGGCTGCCAAAAATGGAAGGGAGGCTTCCATTTATAGGTAGGGCTAGAGTTTGAGGGGTTAGGAGGGGGGTTTGAGGCCGTTTTGGACCATATGATCGCGATCGTGCGGCTCCGGTCAGAGGGGTGAGGTTAGTGGGCTGCGGTGGGCTGTGCTAGAAAGGCCAAGGGCTGCGGGATAGAAGAAAGAGAGAGGCCCGGTGGCAGTTTTAGAGAGCAAAACGTCCGACGAATGAACCGGCGACGGTGCCGCTATATATTTAACGGTTGGGCTATCAAATGGACTCCGAATGCGACGAAACTTGGCAGGCGGCCTGTCTACACTATAATAAGACCGCACGACAAGTTGCATCCCATTCCAAGAACATTTTTATGCCACTTATAAAATAACATTTCGGAGGTGCCGCGGGCGCGTGCGAGTGTGTCTGGGCTTGGAACGGACAACGGAGAGGACCGGCGGGACCCGAACGGATGCAAGTTTTATGAAAACGATGCTGATGCAATGCACATGATGCCATGAGATGAGATGCATAACAAGAACAAAATGCAAAACAACAGACAAACAACCAACCACAGAGGAAATAACATATAGCATCTCCGGAAAAGGCAAGAGTCGGAGTTACGAATATGGAAAGTTGTATCCGGGGCGTTACACTCTCAGATGGTGATTCGTCCGCCGGTTCAACAGACTCATTGTACCAAGTACAAGACGGCGTGCTCGGGGGCTGTTCCGATGGCACCAGTATTCCAGACCCCTATGAGCCGCCAAGATGGGCAATAATCTTTATGGCTGGGACGCAGCCCTGCTCTAACTCTACAGCTGCTGCAGCAATAACATGCGGGATAGGGACAGCCGGGGCAGGTGGCCCTGTGCGCCCGTCAGCTCAGGTGCTGATAGACCTCATGGACAAGCTTACGGCCCTGTTAACCGCCATGGTTATTCCTGCGAACAAAGATGAGCATGACGCGGAGGTGGCACGGGTGCGTGAGGAAATAGCTCAGGCCAAGGAGGCCTTGGCAGCTGAGGATACTAGACTAGCCACAGAGCGGGCGGCTCTCGACGCCCGGGCGCAGCGGTTGCAGTCAGAAGCTTACCAGCTCATGATGAGCTTAAACGCGTCCAATGAGGTGATGAGGAGGAGACATCAGAAAACCCAGTCCCGTCTACCTCCGAACTACGGCCCGCGAGTTCTTTTTGCTACACCCGGAGTTGGCCCAAGTAACCCGCCCGAGACCAATCAGTTTATGACAGCCAGAGCAGGAGGACCAGTTCAGCCTCGAGAGATGCCACCACCTCATGTGAGCATGGCACCACCGCGTTATGTGCCGGTACCGCCGGGTCACTTTTCCAACCCCATGGAGAACTTAATCGCGGCTTCGGCGCATTTGGCGGCTCTTCCCATGGACGGTGATGACCCAACAGCGGTGGAGACCCGGAGGGTCAGAGAACTTATCCAGACGGCCTTGGCTCAACAAGAGACCTATTCTTACAGCCGGGACAGGATCCATTCAACTCCACTGCCTTGGTTAGCACCGCCTCGTCAGAACCAGAGCCCGAGTTACAGCAGGCACATGGAGTCTGAAACTTTGTCAAGCAATGCCCAACGCCGTAACCAACCCGGTGCAAGACCGAGTACGTCAGGAGAACGAGCGAGCGGCTTAGCTGGCGGCTCAACAGGCAGCTCATCAGGATTTCCCGGAGTATCCAATGACTTCTGTTGAGACGGGAGTAGCCACTAGAACCGGTGGTGTTCCCTGTTTGGTACAGGCTTTGCGTAACGTGCGTCTACCCAAGGACTTCAAGGGACCTCGAAAGGTGCCGAATTACACGGCCGACTTACAGCAAGGGGCATGGATCGAGAGTTATGAGATGGCCATGGAGCTGTTGGAAGTCAGTGATGCGGCAATGGCTAAATACTTCACCATGATGTTAGATGGAATGGCCCGGTCTTGGTTAAAAGGTTTACCACCCAATTCCATTGGTTCATGGGCAGAATTAAAAGCACGTTTCATCCAGAACTTCAAGGACACCTGTAAGCAATCTATGTCGATCGTGGACTTGACGAATTGTAAGCAGGAGGAGGGTGAATCCACCACTCATTGGATACGCCGGGTCAAGGAGATAATTCATTCATCTGACAAGATGGATGCCGGCTCTGCAGTTCTTATGTTGGAGAAGAATTGCCGCTTTGAGCCGTTGAGGCAGAAACTGGGGCGCCTTAAACATGACTGTAACGATATGGGTACGCTGATGGCGGCTTTAGTCAAATATGCCGATTTTGATAGTACCAAGGATCCCGCGTCTGATGATGAGAAGACAGGGAAGGGAAAGAGGAACGGCAATGGAAAGGGTCAGCAGCATAACCCGATGAATCAAGGCGGCAATAAGCGTAAGGCGGACGGCAACCCGGAGTTCGTAGCCAATGCTAATGCACAGGGTAACAATCAGAGACGTAAGGGCAAGTCGCCCCCTCAATCTGGCGGGTTAGGCCCATCTCTTGAGCAGTTACTTAATGAGCCTTGCCTGAGACACGGCACCCGGGAACGACCCGCCACTCACTTGTGGAAAGATTGCGCGATCATGAAGGCTTTTAAGAATTCCAACGCATTTGGTGACAACTCTGGATCCGGTGGCGGTTCAGGGGCTGGTGGTTTTCATGGCCCAGGCGGCGGTTCAAACTCCGGCTTCCAGGGACATCCAGGCGGTAATAATCAGCAGCAGTCTGGTCAAGGAGGGCAACAGCAGCAACAGTCGGGTTATCAAAGCCATCCGAAGCAGTTGAGTGGTAGGCAGTATCACGTGTTTACCACTAGCTTATGCAAACATGACCAGAAGGTTCATAAGAGGGTCGTGAATTCTGTTGAGCCGGCAATTCGTCGTTATTTGAGGTGGCCAGAACAGCCCATCATATGGAGCAGAGAAGATCACCCTCCACGGGTCGATAATCTGGGTCAGTTAGCCTTGGTGGTAGCACCTCAGGTTGGTGGATATATATTCACTAAGGTACTCATGGACGGAGGTAGCAGCATCAATATCCTCTACTACGAGACCTTTCAACGCATGGGGTTGACTGATAAGAATTTGAGAACATCCAACATTGTTTTCCATGGAGTGGTTCCTGGCAAGTCGGCTTACCCAGTTGGCAAGATTGAACTGGAGGTAGCCTTTGGAGATGAATATGACTCCAGGGCTGAGAAATTGACGTTTGAAGTGGTTAAAATCAGGAGTCCATATCATGCTCTGTTTGGGCGACCGGCTTATGCTAAGTTCATGACACGGCCATGTTACGTTTATTTGCAGCTCAAGATGCCGGGTCACAAGGGCACCATCACTATGCACGTGAGTCGAAAGGTGGCTTTGGAGTGTGAAGAAAGCGACGCGACTTACGCCGAGTCTGCCTGTGCTGCGGAGGAGCTCAAATTTTATCAAGACAATGTTGACCCAGCAGATATGACCTCCCTAAAGAAGCCAACTACTGAGCATGACCCAGCTTTGAAGTTTAAGTCGGCCGCCGAGACGAAGCTTGTTGACTTTACCCCAGGCGATGCTTCTAAGCAGTTCGGTATCAGTACCAATTTGGATCCTAAATAGGAAAACGCACTCATCAAGTTCATCTGCGAGAACCGGGACATCTTTGCATGGAAACCTTCTGACATGTCGGGTGTACCGAGGGAACTCGCTGAGCACACTCTCAATATTGATCCAAAGTATAAGCCGGTCAGGCAGTTTCTCCGATGGTTCAACGAAGAGAGATGGAAAGCTATTGGGGAAGAGGTCGCCCGGCTCTTAGCGGCCGGGTTTATTGTTGAAGTTTTTCACCCAGAATAGTTGGCTAACCCAGTGCTTGTACTCAAGAAAAATGGCACTTGGCGGATGGTGTGTGGATTACATGGACTTAAATAAAGCTTGTCCGGCTGATCCTTTTGCTCTCCCCCGCATTGATCAAATCATTGATGCTACGGCGGGTTGTGAACGTTTGAGTTTTTTGGATGCTTACTCTGGGTATCATCAGATCAAAATGGCAGTTAAGGACCAGGAGAAGACGGCTTTCATCACTCCATTTGGAGCCTTCTGTTATGTATCTATGTCGTTCGGGCTCAAGAGTGCTCATGCGACTTATCAGCGATGTGTGCAGAACTGTCTACACCATCAAATTGGGCGTAACGTTCACGCTTATGTGGATGACATCGTGGTGAAGTCCAGAGAGAAGGAAACCTTGATATCTGATTTAAAGGAGACTTTTGATAATCTCCCGGTTTATAAGATGATGCTTAACCCGGCCAAGTGCGTGTTTGGCGTACCTGCAGGCAAGCTTTTGGGGGTTTTGGTCTCAAACCCGAGGCATCGAAGCTAATCCGGAGAAGATTACGGCGATTACCTCTTTGGCTAAACCAGCATGCATCAATGATGTTCAAAGATTGGCGGGTCGTGTTGCCGCTTTAAGCCGGTTCATAAGCCGGTTGGGCGAGACGGCCCTGCCACTGTATCAGATGATGAAGAAAACAGACACCTTTGTCTGGAGTGATGCTGCCAATGCTACCTTTGAAGATTTGAAGAGATAGTTGTCAGAGCCGCCGGTCCTTGCGGCTCCCATTGATAAGGAGCCACTGCTGTTGTATGTGGATGCTAATTCACGAGCCGTCAGTGTTGCCATTGTGGTAGAACGTAAGGAAGCTGGAAAGGAGCATCCGGTTCAACGGCCGGTTTATTACATCAGTGAGGTGCTCATTGAGTCTAAGCAAAGGTATCCGCATTGGCAGAAACTTGTTTATGGAGTGTTTATGGCCAACCGGAAGTTGAAGCAGTACTTTCAAAGTCACCCCATAACCGTGGTAAGTTCTGCCCCCTTGGGAGACATCATCCAGAATAGGGAGGCCACAGGACGAGTCACCAAGTGGGCTATCGAGCTTGGACCTCATGGTTTGAAATAAAAGCCGCATACTGCGATTAAATCTCAAGCCTTAGTGGACTTTATCAATGATTGGACAGAATTGCAGGCGCCTTGGGAGAAGCCGGATAACACATATTGGACTATTCATTTTGATGCGTCCAGACAGTTAGAAGGCTCGGGGGCTGGAGTTGTTTTGACCTCCCCTCGAGGTGACAAGTTTTGTTACGTGCTCCGGCTTATGTTTCCTTGTACTACTAATGCAGCTGA
This sequence comes from Triticum aestivum, assembly GCF_018294505.1. Taxonomy (NCBI): domain Eukaryota; kingdom Viridiplantae; phylum Streptophyta; class Magnoliopsida; order Poales; family Poaceae; genus Triticum; species Triticum aestivum. The sequence continues at coordinate 111,198,309 of NC_057807.1, forward strand.
GTATGAGGCCTTACTCCATGGTCTCCGGATTGCCAAAGAGATGAATTTAAGCCGGGTAAGGTGCTTAGGTGACTTAGATCTCGTGGCCCAATAGGTATCAGGCAAATGGGACTCCAAGGATCCTCTCATGGCGGCTTATCGTCGTGAAGTAGATGCTGTGGCTGGGCATTTCAAGGGTTATCAAGTAGAACACATTGATCGAAGGAAGAATGAGGCGGCTGATGCTTTAAGCCGGCTGGGATCTCAACGTAAGCCAGTGCCACCTAACACCTTTCTCGATATTTTGCATAACCCTTCTGTCAAGGTGCCTACCAAGGAAGAACTAGCGGTGCCAGACCCGGTGGCTCAGCTGGTGGTGGCGCTTCACGTTATCCCGGATTGGACAGTGCCATATTTGGCCTATATGGCCTGGGGGAAGTTGCCGAAGGATGAGACTTTGGCGAGATAAATTGTCAGGCGGTCCAAATCCATGACGATTGTTAATGGTGAGTTGCATCATTGCAGTGTAACAGGGGCGTTTCAACGATGTGTGTCGCCTACGGAGGGACAAGAGATACTTCGTGAGATTCATGAAGGAGATTGTGGTCATCATGCCGGCTCAAAATCTCTTGTGGCCAAGGCTTTCTGCCATGGTTTCTACTGGCTGACGGCTCATGCCGATGCGGAGGATCTGGTAAGTAAGTGTGATGGTTGTCAAAAGTTCTCACGACGAGCTCATGTGCCGGCTCAAGAATTGAGGATGATCCCAATCACTTGCCCGTTCGCGGTCTAGGGGCTTGACATGGTTGGGCCTTTCAAAAGGTCTAAGGATAAAAAGACACATCTACTGGTGGCAGTGGATAAGTTTACAAAGTGGGTTGAGGCAGAGCCAGTCAGTAAGTGTGATGCAGCCACGGCGATTCAGTTCATGAAAAAGGTGATCTTTCGTTTTGGTTTCCCACACAACATTATAACTGATAATGGCACTAATATCTCCAAGGGAGCCATGGAAGAGTTTTGTCAGCGAGAACATATCCAGGTTGATGTGTCGGTTGTTGCTCATCCTCAATCCAATGGTCAAGCAGAAAGAGCTAATCAAGAGATCCTGAAGGGTATCAAGCCCCGACTCTTTGTCCCCTTACAGCGGACTCCGGGTTGTTGGGTGGAGGAGTTACCTTCTGTGTTGTGGAGCATCAACACTATGCCTAACAGTTCCACAGGCTACACACCTTTCTTTATGGTGTACGGTGCAGAGGCAGTTCTGCCAAGTGACATCCGACACGACTCACCCCGCGTGGCGGCTTACGTGGAGGCAGATAACGAAAAGGCTCGTCAAGATGCACTTGACTTGTTGGATGAGGAGCGAGACTTAGCAATAGCCCGATCGACGATTTACCAGCAAGACCTGCGCCGCTATCACAGCCGCCGGGTTAGGAGCAGAACCTTTTAGGAAGGCGACTTAGTACTCCGGCTTATCCAGGATCAATCTGATATGCACAAGCTATCCCCGCCTTAGGAAGGACCCTTTGTGGTCAGCAAGAATCTGAACAACAGGTCATACTACCTCATTGATGTTCGAGAGCACAAAGACTCACGTAAGTCGGAGGAGGAGACCCGCCGGCCGTGGAATATCGCCCATCTTCGGCCTTACTATACTTGAGCCACCGGCTCTCAAGATGTATATATTTTGATGATGTACATATTATATACAACAATAAAGCAGGACCTCTGTCCTTTTTTCCTCAAAAATGTTTATATGTCTTCATTATCAGGTGGTGAAAACTACCAACAGGGAGTGGATCATATATGAATCCGTCTTTCCCTTTGGTCCAGCTTATGATCATATCTGAATCCGGCCATGATCACTTGGGGGCTTCCTGTTCAAACATAGGTCGTATTCGAACCAAAGAGAACATAGTTGTCGATACCCACTTGATCGACATACTGCCAAACCTACTTGGGGGCTTCTTGATCATATTTGAATCACATCTTAACCCCTTTGGGTCTGACGTGGATCGTATTCGAATCAGCATCATTAAACAACTCTTATGGTCACTTGGGGGCTTCCTGTTCAAACATAGGTCGTATTCGAACCAAAGAGAACATAGCTGTCGATACCCACTTGATCGGCATCGCCAAAGCCACTGGGGGCTATATGATCGTATCCGAATCTTAGCTTAACCCCTTTGGAACGGTTTACTGATCGTATTCGAATCAGAAGCCTGTGAATGTTGTTTATTATCTATCATAAGCATAATTATTTTGACTATCTTAAGACCTTCTGGAAAGCATTATGAGATGGTTTTTGTCTCTTCCGGTTTAATTTTGGTCCCCCCAGGTTGTTAAGTACCAAGTGAATATCATGTAAGCAGGAAAAGATTATCAAAGGGATCGCAGATATGTTATTATGATTATGTTTAACAAAATGTAGTCGTAAACCGGCCTGTATATGATGTCTTTGGTTCGTGTTCCGGGTTATCAATACTTTATGTGACCCCCGACGCGATAAACCGCCAAGGGAATTCTGCTTGTTTTATGTGCAGGATAAGGCAAGCAATGTCAAGGAAATAAACGATCAACATAAGCTAGAAATATATAATAATGGCGACTTATAAAAGGTGTTAAGCGCAAGGAACTTGCGCAAAGGCATGACAGACATTGAGAAATTTTTTCTACTCTATTACAAGACTCCTCGAGTCTGAATAAATGAAGCATTGTTTTTTGCAAAACGCCTGGCGATTCACTCCTTTGGCGGGCTCGAAGATTCTGGGTTATCCTTCTCCGCCTCTCCGTCGGTTGCTTTGTCCTGGAAGGTTGACGAGGCCCAGTCAATGCCACTCAAGGCTTCAAACTCAGCTTCATCATCTATTAAACCGACTGGGTCCACTTCAGGGGCAAAAGTATGCTTACGCGTTGGAGGGATCAGGCTGACTTGATCATATGGAGTGTTTGGAATTCTCCGGTTCTCACTGTAATAGCCCGGAGAGTACTTGGTGAGGTCAATATCGTTCCCAATAAGGGTCACCACGGGACGTATGACTTTGACACAGGCGGTGAAACCATGATCATCAAATACAATACCGTCCTCCTTCAGACTTGGATATCCAAGAGCAAGGTCGGCCGGGTCTAGCTCTGGAAGCCATGCTTTTGCCCGACTCAATGCGGCTACAGCCCCAGCTCTTGAGGATGCCCGCCTTAAATCTTGGATCCGCTGAGGTAGCACAGCGAGGCACTTCAACACGTCTTGCAGAAGGTGTGGAGTGGTATTTGATAAAGCCACGACGGCCAAGGCACGTTGTGACCCGGTGTATAGCTGCTCCACTAGAGTGTAAACCGCCTTAAGTTTAATCAGCATGTTCTGCTTCAGGTTGGCGCTCCTGGGGCCTATGTTTACAAACATAAAGTGAGCCAGAAAATAGCAATTATAATAATCATCAAAGAAGAGTTTACAATGTTTGAGGTTATGTAAAGTAACTTACCAAAGATGGCTGAAACCATTTGAGATATCTGCCGTTTTAAGTCAGACAGCTCGGTTGTTGCTTCTGCAAGAGATGCTTCTGCTGTCTCGGCCCGGGTCACCAGTGAAGTTTTCTCATCAGCCCAGATTTTCTTCTCTGACTCAAAATTCTTCTTCAATTTCTCTTGTTCAGAGACACTGAATTCAAATTTGGAGTTGGCTTTTCGAGTTTCAAGTTCTTGAGTTTCCAGCCGGCTCTTCAGGACAGCAAGCTCCGACTCAAATTGACTTATGGCAGCCTGCATTGATACCGGGTTATGGTAAGGATCATGGTAAGGTAATGTAAAAGTCCCAAGTACTTTGCAAGCAAAAGTTCTTGACACTTGGGGGCTAATGTATGTTCATGAATTTTTTAAACCTACAAATCCGGATCATGCATATTAAGTCCAAAGCATTTTACAAGTAAAGATACTTGGCACTTGGGGGCTAATGTGTATTGCAAGTTCAAACTATCATGCTATAACCGGGTTAAATATTTTCTCTTTAAACCGGATAAACAACAGTAAGCAGATTTCTAAGTCTACAACATATTTATTCATAAGCAATAGACTTGGGGGCTCGTACAGTAAGTAAGATTCAAGAAAATAGCATGAATTATACCTCCGATTTGTGTTGTATTTGTTTCACCATGTCAATTTCCAGGTCACGACTGTTATGCACTTGATTCAGATAGCCTGAGACTATATCACCAATACTTAAGTGAGTATAGTCGGTAATGTCCAGCTTGGCCTTTCAGCGTTCAATGAGTTCTTGGCAGTGCATTTGGCAAGGACAGTCGGCCGCCCTGGTTCAACAAACTGGCTTTTCAAAATCTCAACTTCTGGATCATTCGTCTTGACCGGGCTAGGAGCTTCCGGATCATCAGAGCTATTGAGAGTCTCTTCGGCAGGTGGGTCAGAGGTTGGCACTGGAATATCAGAGGCTGGTTCAGGTGGCGGTTGATGAGAGGAACTATTAGGAGTAGACATGTCAGGCACTATTTCAATCACGACCGGGGTTTGGGATGGTTTATTCTTCTTTGCCCTCTTACTGGGCTTCACTTGCATACTGTTAATAAGGGTAGAGGGATGAGTACAAAAGCATGAGTAAGGTAAAGATTAAGGTACGCAAAAGTGACATTACCCGGGGGCGGTTTTGAAAGCCGGCATGTTTGATTGCATAGACTCACCGGAGGAAGGAGAAGAATCCTGATAATTGGAGTCAGATGAATTGAGAGGTTGACGAATTAAACCCGCCAAGGGTAAAACAAAACATAAATCGGAGATAACCTCATTCCGACGCTTCCTAGTTACATCAGGTAAGCTGGAGGAGAGTTCTGCATCCTTGCTGGTCCGGGTCTGCCTCCGGTTTTCAAGTTGTTGTTGCTTCAAAAGAAATTGAGGATCTTGATAAGCTAGAGGATGTGAAAATCTTACTTTCCGGGTCACCCTTCGGATTTTTTGCTTTGGCAAAGGCTCTGAGTCAGAGGAGATTATAGTTACCTCTTCGTCATCCGCTTGGCTGTTCCCTGTATCCTCCTGAAGGGATAGAATGTCAGTCAAGTAATGACAAAGGAATTAATAAAATTTAAAGGTTACCTCTTCATCATCCGAAGAAGTATCATCCAATTTGAATAAGTCGGAGGCGCCGGGTTACTTCTTCTTTGAGGTTCCTGTCTTGGCGGCTTTCCTTTCGGTTTTCTTGGCTGCCCTGGCTTGTTTGGCAGCCTCATGGTCATATTTAACCTTCCAGAAGTTGTTGTTGGCCTGTGGAAAAGGATAAGGAATTATGAGTACAAATAAGGTATAACATAGCAAAGAGTATTTATTAAGATTGATAACTCACTGCACTGGCCGGGTTCTTCTTGTAGAAGGGAAGTAAGCTGAAGGTATTACTAGTTACAGTGCCCTCCTTCAGCAGCGACTGGGTCGTAGCATCCACCACATCATCTGGTAAGTCGTCAGGACTATGATGCAGTGGATCATCTTTTTCGCCTGTGTAAGTACACATTAAGCTGGAACAGCGGCTTAATGGAAGTACTCGCCAAGTGACCCAGACTCGGACCAGATCGATGCCGTTGAAACTGTTTCCCAAAAGAGCTTTGATCTTCTTGATGGTGGGATTGAGAGGCAGACGCTCGACAACCGTCAGTTTGTCCGCTAGAGGATGGTTGGACTCAAGGCGCAGGGCGCGGAAGCCAGGGAGAGGGCTCTCATCAGCTGATGAAGTATCCTGACAATAGAACCACGTCTGGTTCCAATCTTTTGGATGACTCGGCAGTTCAGCATAAGGAAAAAGGCAATCTCTCCGCCGCTGAATTGAAATGCCGCCAAGCTCAAGACTAGGCCCGTTGGCATGTTCATTCTGCCGATTCAAGTAGAAAAGCTCTCTGAACAATAGCAGACTTGGCTCCTCTCCCAGGTACACCTCGCAGAAGACTTGGAAATTGCAAATATTTGACACGGAATTGGGTCCAATGTCTTGAGGTCTAAGATCAAAGAAATTCAAAACCTCCCTGAAGAATTTTGAGTCGGGCGGAGCGAATCCCCGGTTCATATGGTCCGTAAAAATTATTACCTCCCCTTCTTTGGGTTGAGGCCTCTCTTCAGACGGGTCAGGGGCACGATAAGACATAACCTCCTTTTTTGGCAGATGGACAGACTTCACGAATTCAGACAGTTTACTCTTAGTAACTATGGATGGGACCCAATTGCAGATCACAGTGGCCTTGGTTGCCTTAGGTGCCATGACAACAGTTGGCCTACGACAAAATAAGAAGTTCCGGTTCAATTTTAACCCGAGAGAAAATATCTTAATTATTCAAGGTGGCGGCTTAAGAAGGGGCCTAATGATATAAGGATAACTATGCAACAGTATTTAAGCAACTACATGTGTCAAAAGCAGTTCAAACTTCTTAAGGTCATGAGAAGCAAGCAAGGTCACAGATCAGTGTCATTTATTTAAACCGGTTACATGGACAGCTGTGTTTAAGTGTATTCAATAGAAGTAGTTTTCCGGGTGATACAAACAGGTTTCATAATCTACCACTATTATTTGAGATCAACAAGCTGTTCAAGTTGTTCTACCTCAGTGATTTTGGTGTATTGAAGACTTATAGGTTAAGGGACTAATGCGTTTGTGAGTGTACACAGGTCTATAAGTCTATGAGGAGTTTGATATTTACAGAGAAAGTCGACCCCTAAAAATGAAGTTCTTCGACTGAAGACTTTGGATTTCTGAAGACTTTTTGAAGACTTTCTGAAGACTTTGAAAGTGAAGAAATTGGTGTGACCTTGAAGACTTGGCAATCATTCGAGGAACATGAAGCGTGAAGACTTTTGTTTTCATAGTTTCATTTTCTATTTATTGAGTCATAGGAAACACCGTACTGTTAAAGGGGGTCGAGGAAATACTAAGGAAAACTTTCCATGTGATGCTCAACTCAAAATCCTACACCTACCAATCCCTTCGAGTGAAGCCATTGGAAATCTCATACAGTTCAGTCATATTCTTCAGTGACAGAGATGAAGTTCTTCTAGTCTCTGAGGAATTTGGTCTGACTGAGGAGTTAGGAATTCGCCAGTGCGGATTGCCTACACAGTGAGGAACATGATAGCCCTGAGGAATTTGAGAGTCAAAATTCTGACCGTTGTTGTGCTATACGCCAACTGTCCCAAAATATCTACCCACCTAACGGTCATATCAATTAAAGGGCATTTATGTCTTATCATGTCGGGCTGCTCCCTAGGCTATAAATAGCCGCCCCCTACAACCACTAGTTGGTTGGCTTCTCTGAGAGAACCTGACACTTGTCATTTGAGAGCATCCCATCCTCCGAGGACTTTGAGCGAAAATCATCAAGTGAGGAAAACCCAAACCCAAACACCTTCCAACCCAAAGTGATTGAGCATCATTGAAGAGATTGATCCTGCGTGGATCCGACGCTTGTTACCTTTGAAGACTGTGCTTCTTCCAGACGGTTAGGCGTCAAGGTCTAGAGCATCCAAGAGGAATTGTGGATCACCGAGTGACCTAGTCTGTGAAGGTTTGGAAGTCACTTGAAGACTTACCACGAGTGATTAGGCAAGGTCTGTGTGACCTTAGCTCAAGGAGAATACGGTGAGGACTGTGTGTCCGGGACTGTGTGTCCTCGAGTTTAAATACTCAGCCGCTCCAACCAGATGTACAACTGAGACAGCAGTTGGAACTGGTCTACCAAATCATTGTCTTCACCAAGCTTACTGGTTCTATTTCCTCAATTCTTTCATTTCCTCATTTCAGTTGTTGTGTGCTTGTTCATATCTGTTTGAAGACTTTGACTAAAGACTGTCTCAATTTCCTCAGTTCAATTTCTTCAGTCTGTCCGTCCTCATCCTGTACTATCATGTGTTTACGCTTTCTGTACTCTGTGCTTGTCTTCATTTCATCATGATGACTATGCGTGTGTACTGTTATGTTTACTTTTGAGTACTCATTCCGCTGCAAGTAGTTCTTTGCTAAGGAATTTCCTCACCAGCAAATTCCTCAGTGAAGAATTCATAAAAATCGCCTATTCACCCCCCTCTAGTCGATATAACGCACTTTCAATTGGCATCAGAGCGAGGTACTCCCTTGATCTGTGTGATTTTGGTTTAACCGCCTGGAGTTTTAGTTATGTAGACCACAAGTATGATCAAGGTCTCTGCTGGGTGTCCTACCTTCGATGGAACGGACTACCCCTACTGGAAGAATAAGATGCGAATGCATCTTGAGGCAATTGATAACGATCTCTGGTATGATGTGAAAAATGGTGTTCCCTCAGTCACACCTTCTCTAAATGCTACTGATGTGAAGAGATTCAAGCAACTCGATTCTCAAGCGAAGAATATCATTTGTGGCCATCTGAGCAAAGGCCAGTATGGAAGAGTGAGTGCTTTGGAAACTGCTAAGCTTATCTGGGATAGGCTGTCCAAAGTGAATGAAGGAGTCTCAACTCAACGTGACTCTCGCATTGACGTTCTTCGCAATCTCTTCAACCGCTTCAAAAGACTCGACAATGAAAATGTTCAGCAAACCTTCGATCGCCTCACTGACATCTCAAATGAGCTTCAAGCGCTTGGCGCCACTGACATCACCGACCATGAGGTGGTGAAGAAATTGCTGAGATCACTCAATTCTTCATTTGATACTCTAGCACTGATGATTCAAGAACATGCTGATTACAAGTCACTTGATCCCGCTGATATCCTCGAGAGGCTAAATACTCATGAGTTCCAGCTTGCTGAGAAGAGAGATCTCTATGGTTCGAGCTATGGCAGATCACGTGCTCTGAAGGCCAAGGCAGTCTCTGAATCTAAAGATGAGGACTCTGCTAGCAGCCTTGGTGATCCTGAAGAACTGAGCCAGGAACTAGCACTGCTCGTTAAGAAATGTCAGAAGTTCTCGAAACATGGTCGCTTTGGAAAATCCTCAAGGAGCAATGATTCCTCATCAAGTGACTACAAGAAGAGACTATGCCACAAATGCAAGAAACCTTGTCACTACATCCAAGATTGTCCTCAGTGGGATAAGGAATCAAAGAAGAAGAAATACAAGGACTACAGTTCTGATGACGAAAAGAAGAAGAAGAAATCTTCAAAGTCTTCATCATAAAAATCCTCGAAGTCTTCATCTCACAAGAAGAGCAGCTCCAAGAAGGATCGGGCATTAATTGGCGAGGAAATGGACTATGAGGCTGAATCTGAGGAACATGAGGAAGAGGAGGCATCTGAGGAGTCCGAGTCTGGTGTGGCGAGCCTAGCTCTCGCTACTGCATTCGTCAACAAGTCTATCTTCAACTCTGAAGAAAATGGCATCACTAACAAGGTTGATGAAGATAATGATGACTATGCTCCCACCTATTGCTTCATGGCAAAGGGTGCCAAGGTAACTAAATACGCCTCCTCTGAATCTAGTGAGGATGAATCTGATGAAAACCTCAAGCCCATCTACTCTAAACTTGCTAAGATTGCTGCAAAACAACAAAAGGCTTTTGAAAAGGTTCAAAACATGATAGATAAAAGTGATGATATGTTGGGTGAAGAAATGGATCGCACTAAAACCTTGACTAAAAATCTTCAGAGACTTCAACCCAAGTTTGACAACCTTCAAGGTCATCATAACACTCTCTTATCTGATCACGAGAAGCTTTCTTATGAATTTCTTGAAAGAAAGCAAGATCTTGAGAAGCTAAGAGTGAGTTATGAAGATCTTTAGAAGGAGCGCGATTCATTACTAGCTCAACAAATCAGCGCTACTCAGAAAGAATTTGTTCCTCCATGTCTGAAGTGCATTGAACGTAAAACTGCTAATTCTTCACCTGAATGTTCAAATGCTTCTAATGCTACAAAATCTTCATCTGTCTCTGCTATGACTAATTCCTCATCTGAGGACATTGCTAGTATCACTAATGATGCATGGTTGAAGGAATTGTACATGATAGGCACGTACAAAAGCCTCAAAGGGCATCAGACTCTTTGTGATGTGCTCAAAAGGCAGATCCTCAACAGGAACCCTAGGAAAGAGGGTATTGCCTTTGATAGGAAACTCAATGCTGATGGAACATATTGGAAGCCTGAGCAGTACCCCAAAACCTCATGGGTTGCTGCAAAGGGACCTCCAGTTGATCCATCCAATTTATCTGGCTTTACATATGAATCTCCTCATTCTTCTGATGAGTCATTTGACTCCAACTATAAACTCTTCAAAAATCAGAATGGTGAAGTATTTGCTAGATATGTTGGCACTAACTGCAGGAACGGTCCCCCTATGAAGAAAATCTGGGTTCCTAAAAGTTGCCTTGAAAGTCTTCAGGTGAATGTCCTCATGACACCACCTGTGAAGAACAGGAACTCCAGATCAAAGTCCTCATATGGACCAAATTCCTTACATGGATCAAATTCCTCAAAAGGATCAAAGTCCTCATATGACCATCATCGTGTTAACCCCTCTGTTTCGCAGGGTAGAGCTAAGGGCTATGAATATGAGCATTATTCTTCTAATCATTATGTTCATAAGTCCTCGAAGAATTTCTCTACTTATTCATATGCTTATCCTAACCCCTCTCATGTGAAACGAAGTGGACTCTTCTATGCCACCTTTCTCATATGGTGCTCGCAGAGTGATGAATTCTTTGCCACCCCTTCAGATGTGGGTGGTGAAGAAAAAGAATTAATCTCCTATGTAGGGTCAGGTCTCCAGACGTGCTCAAAACGTCTGAAGAATTTGCTGGAGACCTAAGCATTGCTTGAAAGGACGCAAGCTAATCATGAAGAAATGAACCCTCATTTCTCATGTCCTCAACTGTTTATCTGTTCTATTGCTCAATGAAATTGACCTGATGATATTGATATCATATTCTTCACTCATGAAGTATATGAGTTCGTAAGTTGCACTAATTCATCTGCAAGATGATCAACCCAAAGCCAATGAGTGGGTACTCGATAGTGGATGTACGAATCACATGACTGGTGACAAGAATCTATTGATGGATACTCCTTTATCACCGTCGCATCTGAAGCATATCATCTTCGCTGACAATGGCAAAAGTCAGGTATTGGGTCTAGGTAAGGTTGCGATCTCAAAGGATCGAAACATGGACAAAGCCATGCTTGTCGAGTCCTTAGGATACAACCTCGTGTATGTCTCAATGCTTTGTGATCTCGATATGGTTGTTGTGTTTGGCAAATATCGTTGTGTTGTGATCATGGAAGCTGACAATTCCAAAGTCTTCGAAGGCTTTAGGAGAGGAGACTTGTACATTGTTGATTTCTTTACAGGACCACAACCAGCCGTATGCCTACTTGCAAAAGCTTCAGAAGGCTGGCTATGGCATCGACGACTTGGTCATGCTGGCATGAGGAATTTGCACACGCTCGCGAAGAAGAAGCATGTCATTGGCATTGAGAATGTCAAATTCCTCAAGGATCACTTATGCAGAGCATGTGAAGCTGGAAAGATGACAAAGGCCAAGCATCCAACGAAGACTATCATGACTACCACTCGACCATTTGAATTGCTTCACATGGATCTCTTTGGTCCTAATCATTATTCTGCTGTTACAAATGATGCATCTCTATATGCTTTGTTATTGTTGATGATTATTCTCGTTACACATGGGTGCACATTGTCACTTACAAACATGAGGTGCAGGAAGTCTTCAAATGATTTTCCTCGAGGGCTTCAACCAACTTTGGTGTGAAGATCAAGCACATCAGAAGTGACAATGGGACTGAGTTCAATAATTCCGGTCTTGATGACTATCTTGATGAACTTGGTATTACTCATGAGTTATCTGCTCCTTATACTCCTCAGCAGAATGGCGTCGTGGAGCGCAAGAACAGAACTCTTGTTGAGATGGCTCGCACTATGCTTGATGAATACAAGACGCCTCGTTGTTTATGGATTGAGGAAATTGATATTGCGTGCCACATCATCAACAGAGTATATCTTCACAAATTCTTCAAGAAGACTGCTTATGAACTCCTCACTGACAAGAAACCCAATGTGAGTTACTTCAAAGTCTTCGGTGCTAAATGTTGGATTAGAGATCCTCATCACAATTCTAAATTTGCATCGAGCACATGAGGGTTTTATGCTTGGTTACGGAAAGGACTCGCACACCTACAAAGTCTTCAACAACGTTCTCCACAAGGTTGTTGAAACTGTAGATGTGCGGTTTGATGAAACTAATGGCTTGCAAAGAGAGCACCTACCTTCTGTGCTAGATGAACTAGCACCTGAGGATCTATCAAGTTCAAGGCTACTGAGGATGTCATTCCTACCAAAGAATCTGCTGAAGAATTCATTCCAGAACGTGAAGAACGTCGAGCTGGGGCACCTGAAGAAAATGGTGCTGAGGAAAATGCTCCTGAAGAAAATGCATATCAAATTCCTCGAAGACAACCTGCTCATCCTCGCATTGCAAACGAAGTGCAAGTCGAGAAGATCATCGATGACATTGAAGCACCAGGTCCTCTCACACGCTCAAAAGCTTCACATTTGTCTAACTTTTATGGGCACTTTGCTTTTGTCTCTATCACAGAGCCCACTAAGGTAGATGAAGCATTTCTGGAGTCTGAGTGGATTCAAGCTATGCAAGATGAATTACATCAGTTCGAGCTCAACAACGTTTGGGAACTGGTCAAAGGTCCAGATCCTCGCAAGCAAAACATTATTGGCACAAAGTGGATCTACCGCAACAAGCAAGATGAAAATGGCCTTGTGGTGAGGAATGAGGCACGGCTTTGTAGCTCAAGGCTACACACAGGTTGAAGGAATTGATTTCGATGAAACTTTTGCACTTGTTGCTAGACTTGAGGCCATTCGCATATTACTTGCTTATGCTAACCATCATGATATTATCTTACAACAAATGGATGTGAAAAGTGCATTCCTCAATGGTAAGCTTGAGGAAGAAGTATATGTTGCTCAACCCCTAGGTTTTGAAGATCCAAAGCATCCTGACAAAGTCTTCAGACTCAATGGCCTCAAGCAGGCCCCTCGGGCGTGGTATGATACTTTGAAGGAATTCCTCATGAAGAAAGGCTTCAAACCCGGTTCACTCGACCCAACTCTTTTCACTAAATCTTATGATGGTGAATTGTTTGTGTGCCAAATTTATGTTGATGGTATCATTTTTGGCTGTACTGACCAACGTTATAGTGATGAATTTGCCTATATGATGAGTGAAGAATATCAAATGTCTATGATGGGAGAATTGAAATTCTTTTTAGGTCTTCAAATTCGTCAACAGCGCAATAGCATATTCATATCTCAGGAGAAATACCTCAAGGACGTATTGAGGAAATTCGACATGCAAGATTGCAAAGGGGTCAAAATTCCAATGCCCACAAATGGTCATCTATGCACTGATGAAAATGGTAAAGACTTTGATCAAAAGGTATACCGCTCCATGATTGTCTCTTTATTGTACCTATGTGCATCTAGGCCAAATATTATGCATAGTGTTTGCATGTGTGCCCGTTTTCAAGCTACACCAAAGGAATCACACCACAAGGCTGTGAAGCATATTCTTCAATATCTAGCTCACACACCAACACTTGGATTATGGTATCCCAAGGGCTCTTCATTTGATCTTATTGGATATTTAGACTCTGACTATGCTGGTGACCGTGTGGACCGCAAGTCAACATCAAGCACATGCCATTTCCTCGGACGATCTTTGGTCTGTTGGTCCTCAAAGAAACAGAACTACGTATCACTCTCCACTGCACAAGCCGAGTACATTGCCGCTGGATCGTGCTGTGCTCAATTACTATGGATGAAGCAAACCCTCAAGGACTATGGCATCAATGTGAAGAATGTGCCTCTCTACTATGAGAATGAGAGCGCTATCAAGATTGCTCATAACCCAGTTCAGCACTTGAAGACCAAGCACATCCAGATTCGTCATCATTTTCTTCGTGATCATGTGTTGAAGAGTGAAATCTCCATCGACCACGCAAGCATTGAAGACCAGCTGGCCGATATCTTCACTAAGCCCTTGGATGAGAAGAGATTTAGCAAGTTGCGGCATGAGCTAAATATCCTAGAATCTTCGAATGTTCTCTGAAATGGACACTCATCCTAACACTAATGCTAACTTGATGACTTAGATGCGCAACACACAAAGTAACGTTTTTCTTCAACCAATGAAGACTAACCCTCTAAGTGTGAAGAAATTAATGAAGAAATTGATTCTCAGAGCCCTACGACAATTGTACGAGGTGTCTGAAATCAGCTTTCTTATACGATGGGTTACGCCACCAACCAAAGTTGAAAATCTTCAATTTGAGTTTTTCTTCGTTTTTGAAATTCCTCAGTTTTTCAAATTCTTCAACTTTGCATTGTCTTCACCCTTTCCGGCGTTGTTCTTCATTTGAATATATATATATATATATGAGTTTATGTCCTCTAAAGCATTCACTTATTGCTAATTCTTCAAGTTGATTTTTCTGCTAAGTGAATGTGATCGGACCCTTCCCCTTCTATGCTAAACTCAATCCAGTCTGTTCACAAATTCTTCATGTGCATTCTATTTGAAATTCGTTTAAAATCTTCACTGTGTCCTTGACAGCTAAAGAAATTGCGAACGGAACTTTTAACTTATCTTATCTGAATTTTCGGCTTTGCCGCTCAAACCGTTCCGCATCCCATGACAAATACTTATCTATTCACCCACGATCCTACACGATCGCCACCTCTCAGTACGTGGGTGACACGTGTCAAGCGAATGAGAAGGACCAGGGGCACGTTCGTCTGAATTCTTTGGGCGCATAGTTTTTCACTCCCACTATAAATACCCCTGCCTCTTCCTCACTTCGTTTTTACTCCGCTCGCTCTCACTCTCGCTCAAGCTTCTCAAACTGTAGCGATGCCGCTACTTCATCGCTGCAGGTGAGGAAGAGCTTCACTGCCTCGACCTCATCGCCGTCGTACTCGTGCCGGTTGCGGATTTCTTCACTCCGCCGCCGCCGTAGCTATCTTCCTTTGCCGAGTTAGGGCGTGGAAGATCTGAACTGACAAACTTCACATCTACATTTATCAGTTCGTCGTGTTATTCATCAAGGGTAATTAAAAGTTACTTTTACTGCCCTCTTTAATTCAATTGTTTTCTTGAAAATCTTCAAAGGTGTTTATTCTTCAAATCTTCACACACTGAACACCTCACATGTCATCTGCTCTTGATTCGTTTCTCTAAGCTATGATCTTCTTCAAGATTCCTAAATTGTGTGGATTTTCAATCTATACAACTCTGGAACCTAAGATAAAGAACGCTTAGTGAAATTCTTCAAGACTCATTTGGTCAAATTCCTCAAACCTATTCTTTTTGAAAAATCCTTCTGAGAACGTATATGACCTCTCCAAATTCCTCGCAACTATACTCTGTTCACATGTACAAATGTCCGCTGCTGAATCACTAGGTTCTCATCAACTTAACTCATTTGCAGCGTTCCTCAAAGAAAAGTTGCACACCTCTTCAAAAACCTCAGTTGTTTATATTCCTCAGCTGAAGAAAATGGTTGAAGGTAAGAAGCCACAAAAGGGAGGAAAGAGGCCTGAGGTCAACATGGCATTTGAGATCCCTGATGATACTTATGCTGGATATTGCTGAAAGTGTGTTATATCGACTAAAGGGGGGTGAATAGGCGATTTTTATGAATTCTTCACGGAGGAATTTGCCGGTGAGGAAATTCCTTAGCGAAGAACTACTTGCAGCGGAATAAGTACTTAGAGGTAAGCATGACAGAATACACACATAGTCATGATGATGAAATGAAGACAAACACAGAGTACAGAAAGCGTAAACATAGGATAGCACAAGATGAAGACAAACAGACTGAAGAAATTGAACTGAGGAAATTGAGAAAGTCTTTAGTCAAAGTCTTCAAACACAGATATGATCAATCACTCAACACAGTAATGAAGAAATGAAAGAGTTGAGGAAATAGAACCCGTAAGGTTGGTGAAGACAATGATTTGGTAGACCAGTTCCAACTGCTGTCTCAGTTGTACATCTGGTTGGAGCGGCTGAGTATTTAAACTCAAGGACACACAGTCCCGGACACCCAGTCGCTGAGCACGCAGCTCAGGACACCAAGTCCTCACCGTATTCTCCTTGAACTAAGGTCACACAGACCTCGTCCAATCACTCGTGGTAAGTCTTCAGGCGACTTCCAAACCTTCACAGACTTCGGTCACTCGGCGGTCCACAATTCCTCTTGGATGCTCTAGACCATGACGCCTAACCGTCTGGAAGAAGCACAGTCTTCAAAGGTAACAAGCATCGGATCCACGCATGATCAATCTCTTCAGTGATGCTCAATCACTTTGGGTTTGTTGGTGTTTGGGTTTGGGTTTTTCCTCACTCGATGATTTTCGCTCAAAGTCCTCGGAGGATGGGTTGCTCTCAAATGACAAGTGTCAGTTTCTCTCGGAGCAGCCAACCAGCTAGTGGTTGTAGGGGGCGGCTATTTATAGCCTAGGGAGCAGCCCGACATGATAAGACATAAATGCCCTTCGATGATATGACCGTTAGGTGGATAAGATATTTTGGGACAGCTGGTGTGCAGCACAGCAACGGTCAGAATTTTGACTCCCAAATTCCTCAGGGCTATCATGTTCCTCACTGTGTAGGCAATCCGCACTGGCGAATTCCTAACTCCTCAGTCAGAACAAATTCCTCAGCGACCAGAAGAACTTCGTCTCTGTCACTGAAGAAATTGACTGAACTGTATGAGATTTCCAATGGCTTCACTCGAAGGGATTGGTAGGTGTAGGATTTTGAGTTGAGCATCACATGGAAATTTTTCCTTAGTATTTCCTCGACCCCCTTTAACAGTACGGTGTTCCCTATGACTCAAGAAGGAGAAAAACAAAACTATGAAAATGAAAGTCTTCAAGCTTCATATTCCTTGCATGAATATCAAGTCTTCACGGACACACCAATTTCTTCACTTTCAAATTCTTCA
This sequence comes from Triticum aestivum, assembly GCF_018294505.1. Classification (NCBI taxonomy): domain Eukaryota; kingdom Viridiplantae; phylum Streptophyta; class Magnoliopsida; order Poales; family Poaceae; genus Triticum; species Triticum aestivum. Next base: position 111,215,274 of record NC_057807.1, read on the forward strand.
TGAAAGTCTTCAGGAATACCAAAATCTTCAGTCGAAGATATTCATTTTTAGGGGTCGACTTTCTCTGTAAATATCAAACTCCTCATAGACTTATAGACTTGTGTACACTCATAAACACATTAGTCCCTTAACCTATAAGTCTTCAATACACCAAAATCACTAAGGGGCACTAGATGCACTTACAATCTCCCCCTTTTTGGTGACTGATGACAATATAGGTTAAGTTTTCAACGGGGATAAACATATGAAGTGTAAGTACTGATATTGAGGAATTTGATTGCAAGATATAGAAGAACTCCCCCTGAAGATGTGCATAATGAGGAATTTGCTTTTGAAGCAATGCACACTTGAAGAGTTGAATCATGGAGATCTCCCCCTATATCTTGTAATTCATAGATGCATTTGACATATAATATGAAGAATTTGAAATGCATGATGAAATATGGTGCCTGAAGAAATTCAGCATGTGTGCAATAATATTAACAAGGAACAAGCATGCAGAATAACGCATCAAAAGTACCAGAGTACAGTGCATCAAAAGTATCAGAGCACCATCGGGTTTAAGATTACAACTCGATCCAATAAAAGTTTCAGAAGAGCGAGAGTTGTAACTTAGTAAAAAAACGCCCATATAACAGATCCGCTTGAAGACTAACTCAGATTTCTCCCCCTTTGTCATCAAATGACCAAAAGGATCGAAACTGAGGACTAACGCCCCTGAAGAATATCAAGTTGATGGAGGAGCATCAGCGTTGTTGGGGTCGGTTGTCGTAGTAGGGCCTGCCGCAGTGTCGTCCAAGTCTTCATTTTCATCAGTGTCGCGTGATGAAGAATAGGAGCTGGCCACCAAGGAAGGAACCTTGACCTTCTTGAATTTCTTCGGTGGAGGTGCAGACCAGTCAAATTCTTCCTTGAGACCCATCTCTTCAGATCTTCGGCGCTGTAGACATGAGATAGAACAACCAAGGTATGGTTGAGGGTTTCATGGAGGTAGTAGAGGTTTTTCTTCACTGCATTATGTGTTGAGGTCATGTTCTGAAGAATTGAACCAAACTGACGCTTGACCCATTTATGATTGCGATCAACTTTCTGATGAAGACTGAGGAGTAACTCACGATCAGTCATCACCCTGGGAGCTGTGGCTTGAGGAATTTTCTTGGCAGAGGTGTTGGCGGCAGAGTCATGTGTGGCAGAGTCATCATTGGTGGAGTAGGATGCAACCTTTCGAAATTGACCATCCAATGGACGAATGCCTTCATCTATTACAGCAGTTGCCTTGCCTTTGTCATCAGCTGAGGAAAATGTCCATTTGAGGACTTCAATTGGAGGCAAGTAGTTGCTGTGGTTCAGAGTATCAGCCTTGTAATTGAGTGAAGACCTTGTCCTGATGAACTTCACAATCCATGGTGCATAAGGCTTCGGCTCAAATGGTGACATAGCAATATCCACCAGAGTCCTCATGAAGAAATCATGGAAGTTGATGGGAACGCCGTGAATGATATTGAAAAGCATATTCTTCATGATGCCAACGACTTCTTCATCATTTGAGTCGTGGCCTTTGATAGGACTCATTGTCTTCGTCAGAATGCGATAGACAGTCCGTGGCACATACAGTAATTCCTTGACGAGGAATTTGGTTCGAGGGGCTTGCCCTGGCTTCAAGGGCTTCAACAGCACTTGCATGTAACGATTTGTAAGCTCAGGTTCATTGTAGATGCAACGAGCACCTTCAAGGGGAGGACTGAGTGGGAGGGCACGAAGCAATTCAGTTGCTGGTGCCTTGTAGTGAGTATTTTCTGACATCCAGTCCAGCACACATGAGTTCACATCTTCAGGATTTCCTGTGACATGCAGCGTTGCATAGAATTGAAGAATGAGTTCTTCATTCCAATCACAGATGTCAGTGCAGAAATTCAGCAATCCAGCATCGTGAAGAACACTAAGGACTGGCTCGAAGCCTGGCATATATTCCATATCCACGTGAGGAATGTGTTCATGATCGAAGACTTTGTCTTTGTTAAATAGCATTGAGGAATAGAAATTGGCTTGACTAGCAGTCCAGAAACGCCTCTTCCTTATGCGAGCAGAATCATAGGGATTGTAGTCTGTGAAGAACACATGCTCGTTGAAGAAATCTTCAACCTTGAACTTTTGCTTTTTTGAGAATGGATCCTTTGGCTTGGGCAGAGGAGTGTTAGTGAGTTGCAACACAACCTCAGGAATCGCAATCTCCGGTTCTTCAGGCTGAGGAATTTCTGGTTCCTCTGCAGTGGCAGTCTGCGTGTTCAAAAGATCAGCAGCAGCAGGTTCTTCAGCACTAGTGGCTGGAATTTCTTCATGCGCAGATGAGGTGGGATGAGTTTCTTTAGAGGCCATTTGAACGGTCGGTGCAGGGGACTGATGTATTTGTTGTATTGGGGTGAAGAGTGGAGAATTGGGATGCTGACTTTCCCAAAAGTCATCATTCATCACAGGCGTAGTGCATCCAATATCCACGTCTTCATCTTCAATTTCTTCAACGCCAGCCTCTTCAGCTGTGAACTGAGGCATTGGCGAGGAAGCAACAGGCGTTGAAGGGATCGCATCCACTTCAATTTCTTCATGAATCTGCTCTAACGAAGCAACATAATGATTTTCTTCATCAGATCCGCTAGGGATCACCATATTCTTCACCAAAAGGAACAAGGTCCTTTGATGGCATGGTGGAAATCGGAACAACATCAATTGGATTTTCAAGTGAGCTGGTCATAGGCTTCATTTTCTTTGGAGCTGAAGAATCTGAAGTAGGCGATGCTTTCCTTTTCTTCACTGCAGCTCTCTCAACAGCCTTGCTCTTCCTCACATCTGATGCAGATGGAAGGGTAGGACTTGGTGTAGGCGTAGGAGGAGCTGAGGAATCTGTTTGAATTTCCTCAGGCGCAACTGATGCAGTTGCCCTGACTTCTTCATTTTCTTCAGGCGCACCACTAGTGGATGCCCTGGCAATGTCTTCAGCGGCTGGAATTGAGTCATTAGCCCTGGAACTAGCATTTTCATCAGCAGCCTGAAAGTCATCAGTGGTGCTGGCATGTTCTTCAGTTTGCTGAGTAGAAGCTTCAGCTTGAGGAATTTCTTGTTGCAATGGGGCTGCAACATTGGTGAACTTCTCAGTCAGTTTAACGAACCTGACTTTGGCTCCTTGCCAATCAGCATAATAAGCATTGAAATTATCGCTGAGGGCTTTGATTTCAGACTAGATCTTGAGGAGTTCATCAGTTGTCATTTTGACAACGTTTTTCCTCAGGAACTTCTCTTTCCTAAACTGAGCCTTCTTGATTTGTCTAGCCTTCTCAAATTTCCATTTCTCTTCAGTGATGAAATGGGTCGGCATGTGACTTTGGCCAGGAGTCAAATGAAAATCAGATATAGGAGTGTTTGGGTCCTTGTGCCAAAGATCAGTGTAGTCGAGGATCGCCTTTGGATCCAAAAGCAGTGGCACATTTGTGCCTTTGGCTCTAGCGGCCCTTTCTTGCCTGTCTCTGATGATTTCTGCAAGTTCATCATCATCAGCTTCATCGTCAGATGGCACTTGGAAGGCAACCTGTTTCTTCTTCAGATTTGGCCGAGGACCTCGACCAACTGTTGCTTTTGTCTTCAGCAGAGTGGGGCCTGATGAAGAATTTGGTGCAGCTGAGGAACTCGCTGAGACACCAGAGGCAATTGAGATGCCTGCAGTCCTTTGGCACGTGGCCAGATGTACAGGTGTTGAGGACTTTGCCAGAGCAACAGAGGACTTTGGAGGAGGAGCTGAGGACTTTGGAGGAGCAGGAGCAGCATGAGGAACTGGTCGTGAGGGCTTTGAAGATTCTGGCCATGAGGGCACAGTTGGTGAAGCACTTGGTTTGTGAGCGGGCTTGTTTGCCATTGATTTTCTAGGCCTGACAGAGGCCTTAGTGGCAGCAGCAGTAGCAGAGTCTTCATTGAATTTCCTCACTGCTTCTTTGGCTTGTCTTGCCAACTTGGCTTGGCGTTTGGCCCATTCTTGAGGGAAATCCTCACCACGCTTGATGCTGGTGGGGTCAGCTTCTTGGCCAGGTGCCAATGGAGCTCTTGGGCATGGAGGATTTAGTGTGAATTTCTTCATATACTTTGGAGTTACATATCTGTACTCCCTCCATTCTCTTGCCCATCTCCTTTCAATCCTCTGCATGCGCACCTTGCGCTGATTTTTGTTTTCCTTTCCGAACTTAGCCTCATCAGGTGTGCAATAGTCAGCATAGATGTCCTCAGGTATTTCAAACGCAGTCATGACCTCAGGCCTCTTTCCTCCTTTCTGTGGTTTCTTACCGTCTGCCATATTCTTCAGTTGAGGGATTTGAACAATCGAATTCTCTGAAGAAGTATGCAACTTTTCTTCGAGGAATGCTGCAAATGAGTTAAGTTTATGAGAATCTAGTGATTCAGCAGGGGACATGAGTACCTGTGAACAGAGTATAGTTGCGAGGAATTTGAAGAGGTCATATGCATTCTCAGAAGGTTTTCAAAAAGAACAAGTTTGAGGAATTTGACCAGATGAGTCTTGAAGAATTTCACTAAGCGTTCTTTTTCTTAGGTTCCAGAGTTGTATAGATTGAGGATCCACACAGTTGAGGAATCTTGAAGAAAAATGATGCTTAGAGAAACGAATCAAGAGCAGATGACTAGTGAGGTGTTTTGTGTGTGAGGATTTGAAGAATAAAACAGATTTGAAGATATTGTTGAGAAAATTTGAATCAAAGAGGGCAGTAAAAGTAACTTTTAATTACCCTTGATGAAGAAAACAGCGAACTGAGAAGTGTAGATTTGAAGCTCGTCAGTTCAGATCTTCCACGCCCTAACTTGGCGGAGGAAGACAGCTATGGCGGTGGCGGAGTGAAAATTTCCACGGCCGACGCGAGTACGACGGCGATGAGGTCAAGGAAGTGAATCTCTTCCTCACCGGCGACAATGGAGTAGCGGCGGCGCTAGGGTTTGAGAAGCTCGAGCGAGAGAGAGAGTGCGGTCGAGCGGAGTAAAGGAAGTGAGGAAGGGGAGAGGGGTATTTATAGTCGCAGTGAAAAGCTGTTCGCCCGAAGATTTAGGACGAACGTGCCCCTGACCCTTCTCATTCGCTTGACATGTGTCACCCACGTACTGAAAAGTGGAGATCGTGTTAGATCGTGGGTGAATAGATAAGTCCATCGTGGGATGCGGAACGATTTGAGCGGCAAAACCAAAAGTTTGGATAAGATTCATTTTTAAGTTCCGTTCGCAATTTCTTCAGCTGACACACAGTGAAGATTTTGAACGAGTTTCAAATAGAACGCACATGAAGAATTTGTGAATAGATTGGGTTGAGTATAGCATAGAGGGGGAAGGGTCCGATCACATTCACTTAGCAGAAAATGCAACTTGAAGAAATAGCCATAAGTGAATGCTGTAGAGGACATTAACTCATGTGTATATATATATAGCCAATGACGAAAAACGATAGAAACAGTGAAGATTTTGAAAAGTTGAAGAATTTGAACAACTGAGGAATTTCAACACTGAGGAAAAACTCAAATTGAAGATTTTCAACTTTTTGTGGTGGCGTGACCCATCGTATAAGAATGATGATTTCAGACACCGCGTACAATTGTTGTAGGGTTCTGAGAATCAAATTCTTCATTAATTTCTTCACACTTAGAGTGTTATTCTTCATTCATTGAAGAAAAACGTTTCTTCATGTGTTGCACATCTAAGTCATCAATTTTGCATAAGTGTCAAGATGTGTGTCCTTTTTAAAGAACATTCGAAGATTCTAAGATATTTAGCTCACACCGCAACTTGCTAAATCTCTTCTCATCCAAGGGCTTTGTGAAGATATCGGCTAGTTGTTCTTCAGTCTTCACATGCTCAATAGAAATGTCGCCCTTCAACACATGATCACGAAGAAAATGATGACGAATCTGAATGTGCTTTGTCTTCGAGTGCTAAACTGGGTTGTGAGCAATCTTGATGGCACTCTCATTGTCACAGTAGAGAGGCACATTCTTCACGTTGATGCTGTAGTCCTTGAGAGTTTGCTTCATCCACAGCAATTGAGCACAGCAAGAACCAGCAGCAATGTACTCAGCTTCCACCGTAGACAGTGATACGCAGTTCTGTTTCTTCGAGGACCAACAGACCAAAGATCGTCCGAGGAAATGACAAGTACCAGATGTTGACTTGCGGTCCACACGATCACTAGCATAGTCAGAGTCAAAAAATCCAATGAGATCAAAAGTAGAGCCCTTGGGGTACCATAGTCCTAGTGTTGGTGTGTGAGCTAGATATCGAAGAATATGCTTCACAGCCTTATGGTGTGATTCCTTCGGTGTAGCTTGAAATCGGGCACACATGCAAACACTAAGCATTATATCTGGCCTAGATGCACATAAGTACAATAGAGAACCAATCATGGAGCGGTATAGCTTGTGATCGAAGTCAATACCATTTTCATCAGTGCATAGATGGACATTTGTGGGCATAGGAATTTTGACTCCTTTGCAATCTCGCATGCCGAATTTCCTCAGAACATCCTTGAGGTATTTCTCCTGAGATATGAATATGCCATTGTGCTGTTGACGAATTTGAAGACCTAAGAAGAATTTCAACTCTCCCATCATAGACATTTGATATTCTTCACTCATCATATAGGCAAATTCATCACTATAACGTTGGTCAATACAGCCAAAGATAATATCATCAACGTATATTTGTCACACAAACAGTTCACCATCATAAGATTTAGTAAAGAGAGTAGGGTCGAGTGAACCGGGTGTGAAGCCATTCTTCACGAAGAATTCCTTCAAAGTATCATACCACGCCCGAGGGGCCTGCTTGAGGCCATAGAGGGCCTTGTTGAGTCTGAAGACTTTGTCAGGATTCTTTGGATCTTCAAAACCTGGGGGTTGAGCAACATATACTTCTTCCTCAAGCTTACCATTGAGGAATGCACTTTTCACATCCATTTGATATAAAGTGATATTATGATGGTTAGCATAAGCAAGTAATATGCGAATAGCCTCAAGTCTAGCAATAGGTGCAAAAGTTTCATCGAAATCAATTCCTTCAACCTGTGTCTAGCCTTGAGCTACAAGTCATGCCTTATTCCTCACCACAAGGCTATTTTCATCTTGCTTGTTGCGGTAGATCCACTTTGTGCCAATGATATTATGCTTGCAAGGATCTGGACGTTTGACCAGTTCCCAGACATTGTTGAGCTCATACTGATGCAATTCTTCTTGCATGGCCTAAATCCACTCAGGCTCTAGAAATGCTTCATCTACCTTAGTGGGCTCTGTGATGGAGACAAAATCATAGTGCCCACAAAAGTTAGATAAATGTGAAGCTTTTGAGCGGGTGAGAGGACCTGATGCTTCAATGTAATCGATGATCTTTTCAACTTGCACTTCTTTTGCAACATGAGGATGAGCTGGTTGTCGTTGAGGAACTTGATCAGCATTTTCTTCAGCACCATTTTCCTCAGCATTTTCATCAGGTGCATTAGCTCGACGATCTTCGCGTTCTGGAATGAATTCTTCAGTAGATTCTTCGGTAGGAATGACATCCTCAGTAGCCTTGAACTTGATAGAATCCTCAGGTGCTGGTTCATCTATCACAGAAGGTAGGTGCTCTCTTTGCGAGCCATTAGTTTCATCAAACCGCACATCTACAGTTTCAACAACCTTGTGAAGAGCGTTGTTGAAGACTCTGTAGGTGTGCGAGTCCTTTCCATAACCAAGCATAAAACCTTCATGTGCTTTCGGTGCAAATTTAGCATTGTGATGAGGATCTCTATGTTGGGGAACGTAGCAGAAATTCAAAATTTTCCTACGTGTCACCAAGATCTATCTATGGAGAAACCAGCAACGAGGGGAAGGAGAGTGCATCTACATACCCTTGTAGATCGCTAAGCGGAAGCGTTCAAGAGAACGGGGTTGAAGGAGTCGTACTCGTCGTGATCCAAATCACCGAGATCCTAGTGCCGAACGGACGGCACCTCCGCGTTCAACACACGTACAGCCTGGTGACGTCTCCCATGCCTTGATCCAGCAAGGAGAGAGGGAGAGGTTGAGGAAGACTCCGTCCAGCAGCAGCATAACAGCGTGGTGGTGGTGGAGGAGCGTGGCAATCCTGCAGGGCTTCGCCAAGCACCGCGGGAGAGGAGGAGTACTTGGGAGAGGGGGGGCTGCGCCAAAACTTGGGTGCGGCTGCCCTCCCACCACCCACATATATATAGGGGCAAAGGAGAGGGGGCCCGGCCCCCTCAGATCCAATCCGAGGAGGGGGCGACGGCCAGGGGGGTTGCCTTGCCCCCCAAGGCAAGGGGGGCGCCCCCCTTTAGGATTTCCCCCAAGCCCTAGGCACCTTGGGCCTTGGTGGGGGGCGCACCAGCCCACCTTGGGCTGGTCCCCTCCCACACTTGGCCCATGCAGCCCTCTAGGGCCGGTGGCCCCACTTGGTGGACCCCCGGGACCCTCCCGGTGGTCCTGGTACATTACCGATAGCACCCGGAACTTTTCCGGTGACTAAAACAGGACTTCCCATATATAAATCTTTACCTCCAGACCATTCCGCAACTCCTCGTGACGTCCGGGATCTCATCCGGGACTCCGAACAACATTCGGTAACCACATACAAACTTCCTTTATAACCCTAGCGTCATCGAACCTTAAGTGTGTAGACCCTACGGGTTCGGGAACCATGCAGACATGACCGAGACGTTCTCCGGACAATAACCAACAGCGGGATCTAGATACCCATGTTGGCTCCCACATGTTTCACGATGATCTCATCGGATGAACCACGATGTCAAGGACTCAATCAATCCCGTATACAATTCCCTTTGTCTAGCGGTATTGTACTTGCCCGAGATTCGATCATCGGTATACCGATACCTTGTTCAATCTCGTTACCGGCAAGTCTCTTTACTCGTTCCATAACACATCATCCCGTGATCAACTCCTTGGTCACATTGTGCACATTATGATGATGTCCTACCGAGTGGGCCTAGAGATACCTCTCCGTTTACATGGAGTGACAAATCTCAGTCTCGATTCGTGCCAACCCAACAGACACTTTCGGAGATACCTGTAGTGCACCTTTATAGCCACCCAGTTACGTTGTGACGTTTGGTACACCCAAAGCATTCCTACGGTATCCGGGAGTTGCACAATCTCATGGTCTAAGGAAAAGATACTTGACATTAGAAAAGCTTTAGCATACGAACTACGATCTTTGTGCTAGGCTTAGGATTGGGTCTTGTCCATCACATCATTCTCCTAATGATGTGATCCCATTATAAACGACATCCAATGTCCATGGTTAGGAAACCGTAACCATCTATTGATCAACGAGCTAGTCTACTAGAGGCTTACTAGGGACATGGTGTTGTCTATGTATCCACACATGTATCTGAGTTTTCTATCAATACAATTATAGCATGCATAATAAACGATTATCATGAACAAGGAAATATAATAATAACTAATTTATTATTGCCTCTAGGGCATATTTCCAACAGTCTCCCACTTGCACTAGAGTCAATAATCTAGTTCACATCGCCATGTGATTAACACTCACAGGTCACATCACCATGTGACCAACATCCAAAGAGTTTACTAGTGTTATTAAACTAGTTCACATCATCATGTGATTAAGACTCAATGAGTTCTGGGGTTTGATCATGTTTTGCTTGTGAGAGAGGTTTTAGTCAACGGGTCTGCAACATTCAGATCCGTATGTACTTCGCGATTCTCTATGTCATATTGTAAATGCTGCTTCCACGCTCCACTTGGAGCTATTCCAAATGGTTGTTCCACTATACGTATCCGGTTTGCTACTCGGAGTCACTCGGATATGTGTTAAAGCTTGCATCGACGTAACCCTTTACATCGAACTCTTTATCACCTCCATAATCGAGAAACATATCCTTATTCCTCTAAGGATAATTTTGACCGCTGTCTGGTGATCCACTCCTTGATCACCTTTGTACCCTCTTGCCAGATATGTAGCAAGGCACACATCAGGTGCGGTACACAGCATAGCATACTATAGAGCCTACATCTAAAGCATAGGGGACGACCTTCGTCCTTTCTCTCTTTTCTGCCGTGGTCGAGCTTTAAGTCTCAACTTCATACCTTACATCTCAGGCAAGAACTCCTTCTTTGACTGATCCATCTTGAACACCTTCAAGATCATGTCAAGGTATATGCTCATTTGAAAGTACCATTAAGCGGTTTTTGATCTATCCTCATAGATCTTGATGCTCAATGTTCAAGTAGCTTAATCCAGGTTTTCTATTGAAAAACACCTTTCAAATAACCCTATATGCTTTCCAGAAATTCTACATCATTTCTGATCAACAATATGTCAACAATATATACTCATCAGAAATTCTATAGTGCTCCCACTCACTTCTTTGGAAATACAAGTTTCTCATAAACTTTGTATAAACCCAAAATCTTTGATCATCTCATCAAAGCGTACATTCCAACTCCGAGATGCTTACTCCAGTCCTTAGAAGGATCGCTGGAGCCAGCATACCTTTTAGCATACTTAGGATCGACAAAAACTTTCTGATTGTATCACATACAACCTTTCCTTACGAAGACTGGTAAGGAAACTCGTTTTGACATCCATCTGCCAGATTTCATAAATGCAGCTAATGCTAACATGATTCCGACGGACTTAAGCATCGCTACGGATGAGAAAATCTTATCATAGTCAACTCCTTGAACTTGTGAAAAACTCTTCGCCACAAGTCGAGCTTCATAGACGATGATATTATCGTCCACGTCCGTCTTCTTCTTAAAGATCCATTTATCTCAATGGCTTGCCGATCATCGGGCAAGTCCACCAAAGTCCATGCTTTGTTCTGATACATGTATCCTATCTCAGATTTCATGGCTTTTAACCATTTGTTGGAATATGGGCCCACCATCGCTTCTCCATAGCTCGTAGGTTCATTGTTGTCTAGTAACATGACCTTCAAGACAGGATCACCGTACCACTCCAAAGCAGTACACGTCCTTGTCGTCCTACGAGGTTCGGTAGTGACTTGATCTGAAGCTTCATGATCACTATCATAAGCTTCCACTTCAATTGGTGTAGGTGCCACAGGAACAACTTCCTGTGCCCTGCTACACACTGGTTGAAGTGATGGTTCAATAACCTCATCAAGTCTCCACCATCCTCCCACTCAATTATTTCAAGAGAAACTTTTCCTCGAGAAAGGACCCGTTTCTAGAAACAATCACTTTTGCTTCCGGATCTGAATTAGGAGGTATACCCAACTGTTTTGGGTGTCCTGTGAAGATGCATTTTATCCACTTTGGGTTCGAGCTTATCAACCTGAAACTTTTTCACATAAGCGTCACAGCCCCAAACTTTTAGGAAACGACAACTTAGGTTTCTCCAAACGGTTTCGTCTCAACGGAATTACACGGTACCCTATTAAAGTGAGTGCGGTTGTCTCTAATGCCTAGCCCATGAATGATAGTGGTAATTCGATAAGAGACATCATGGTACGCACCATATCCAATAGGGTGCAACTATGATGTTCGGACACACCATTACACTGTGGTGTTCCAGGCAGTATTAATTGTGAAACAATTTCCACAATGTCTTTGTTACGTGCCAAAGCTCATAACTCAGATACTCATCTCTATGATCATATCATAGACATTTTATCCTCTTGTCACGATGATCTTCAACTTCACTCTGAAATTACTTGAACCATTCAATAATTCAGACTTGTGTTTCATTAAGTAAATATACTCAACATCTACTCGAATCATCTGTGAAGTAAGAACATAACGATATTCACTGCATGCCTCAGTACTCATTGGCACACATAAAAAATGTGCTACTTCCAACAAGTTGTTATCTTGTTCCATCTTACTGAAAACGAGGCTTTTCAGTCATCTTGCCCATGTGGTATGATTTGCAAATCTCAAGTGATTCAAAATCAAGTGAGTCCAAACGATCCATTTGCATGGAGTTTCTTCATGCATATACACCAATAGACATGGTTCGCATGTCCCAAACTTTTCAAAAAACGAGTGAGTCCAAAGATCCATCAACATGGAGATTCTTCATGCGTTTTATACCAATATGACTTACATAGCAGTGCCACAAGTAGGTGGTACTATCATTACTATCTTATATCTTTTGGCATGAAAATGTGTATCACTACGATCGAGATTCAATAAACCATTCCTTTAGGTGCAAGACCATTGAAGGTATTATTCAAAAACCAGAGTAACCATTATTCTCCTTAAATGAATAACCGTATTGTGATAGACATAATCCAATCATGTCTATGCTCAATGCAAACACCAAATAACAATTATTCAGGTTTAACACCAATCTCGATGGTAGAGGGAGTATATGATGCTTGATCATATCAAACTTGGAAACAGTTCCAACACATATCGTCATCTCACCTTTAGCTAGTCTCTGTTTATTCCGTAGCCTTTTATTTCGAGTTACTAACACTTAGCAACCGAACCGGTATCTTAATACCCTGGTGCTACTAGGAGTACTAGTAAAGTACACATTAACATAATGTATATCCAATATACTTCTATCGACCTTGCCAGCCTTCTCATCTACCAAGTATCTAGGGTAATTCTGCTCCAGTGGTTATTCCCTTTATTACAGAAGCACTGAGTCTCGGGTTTGGGTTCAACCTTGGGTTTCTTCACTAGAGCAGCAGCTGATTTGCCGTTTCATGAAGTCTCCCTTCTTGCCCTTGCCCTTTTGAAACTAGTGGTTTTACTAACCATCAACAATTGATGCTCCTTCTTGACTTCTACTTTTGCGGTGTCAAACATCGCGAATACTTCAAGGATCATCATATCTATCCCTGATATGTTATAGTTCATCACGAAGCTCTAGCACCTTGGTGGCAATGACTTTGGAGAAACATCACTATCTCATCTGGAAGATCACTCCCACTCGATTCAAGTGATTGTTGTACTCAGACAATCTGAGCACAAGCTCAACGATTGAGCTTTTCTCCCTTAGTTTGTAGGCTAAGAAAATCGCCGGAGGTCTTATACCTCTTGATGTGGGCACGAGCCTGAAATCCCAATTTCAGCCCTCGAAACATCTCATATGTTCCGCGATGTTTCGAAAAACGTCTTTGGTGCCTCAACTCTAAACCGTTTAACTGAACTATCACGTAGTTATCAAAATGTGTATGTCCGATGTTCGCAACATCCACAGACGACGTTTGGGGTTCAGGACACTGAGCGGTGCATTAAGGACATAAACTTTCTTCTGTCCGCATAATCGCTACTGTCAACTTTCAACTATATTTTCTCTAGGAACATATCTAAACAGTGGAACTAAAGTGCGAGTTACGACATAATTTGCAAAGATCTTTTGACTATGTTCAGGATAATTAAGTTCATCTCATGAACTCCCACTCAGATAGACATCCCTCTAGTCATCTAAGTGATTACATGATCCGAGTCAACTAGGCCGTGTCCGATCATCACGTGAGACGGACTAGTCATCATCGGTGAACATCTTCATGTTGATCGTATCTACTATACGACTCATGCTCGACCTTTCGGTCTCTTGTGTTCCGAGGCCATGTCTGTACATGCTAGGCTCGTCAAGTTAACCTAAGTGTTTCACGTGTGTAAATCTGTCTTACACCCGTTGTATGTGAACGTAAGAATCTATCACACCCGATCATCACGTGGTGCTTCGAAACGACGAACTTTCGCAACGGTGCACAGTTAGGGGGAAAACTTTCTTGAAATTTTAATGAGGGATCATCTTATTTACTACCATCATTCTAAGCAAATAAGATGCATAAACATGATAAACATCACATGCAATCAAATAGTGACATGATATGGCCATTATCATTTTGCTCCTTTTGATCTCCATCTTCGGGGATCCATGATCATCATTGTCACCGGCATGACACCATGATCTCCATCATCATGATCTCCATCATCGTGTCTTCATGAAGTTGTCTCGCCAACTATTACTTCTACTACTATGGCTACCGGTTAGCAATAAAGTAAAGTAATTACATGGCGTTGTTTAATGACACGCAGGTCATACAATAAATTAAGACAACTCCTATGGCTCCTGCCGGTTGTCATACTCATAGACATGCAAGTCGTGATTCCTATTACAAGAACATGATCGATCTCATACATCACATATCATTCATCACATTCTTCTTGGCCATATCACATCACATAGCATACCCTGCAAAAACAAGTTAGACGTCCTCTAATTATTGTTTGCATGTTTTACGTGGCTGCTATGGGTTTCTAGCAAGAACGTTTCTTACCTACGCAAAACCACAACGTGATATGCCAATTGCTATTTACACTTCATAAGGACCCTTTTCATCGAATCCGTTCTGACTAAAGTGGGAGAGACTGGCACCCGCTAGCCACCTTATGCACCAAGTGCATGTCAGTCGGTGGAACCTGTCTCACGTAAGTGTACGTGTAAGGTCGGTCCGGGCTGCTTCATCCCACAATACCGTCGAAACAAGATTGGACTAGTAACGGTAAGCATATTGAACAAAATCAACGCCCACAACTACTTTGTGTTCTACTCGTGCATAGAATCTACGCAATAGACCTAGCTCATGATGCCACTGTTGGGGAACGTAGCAGAAATTCAAAATTTTCCTGAGTGTCACCAAGATCTATCTATGGAGAAACCAGCAACGAGGGGAAGGAGAGTGCATCTACATACCCTTGTAGATCGCTAAGCGGAAGCATTCAAGAGAACGGGGTTGAAGGAGTCGTACTCGTCGTGATCCAAATCACCGGACATCCTAGTGCCGAACGGATGGCACCTCCGCGTTCAACACACGTACAGCCCGGTGACGTCTCCCATGCCTTGATCCAGCAAGGAGAGAGGGAGAGGTTGAGGAAGACTCCGTCCAGCAGCAGCACAACAGCGTGGTGGTGGTGGAGGAGCGTGGCAATCCTGCAGGGCTTCGCCAAGCACCGCGGGAGAGGAGGAGTACTTGGGAGAGGGGGGGCTGCGCCAGAACTTGGGTGTGTCTGCCCTCCCACCCCCTACATATATATAGGGGCAAAGGAGAGGGGGGTCGGCCCCCTCAGATCCTATCTGAGGAGGGGGCGGCGGCCAGGGGGGTTGCCTTGCCCCCCAAGGCAAGGGGGGCGCCCCCCTTTAGGGTTTCCCCCAAGCCCTAGGCGCCTTGGGCCTTGGTGGGGGGCGCACCAGCCCACCTTGGGCTGATCCCCTCCCACACTTGGCCCATGCAGCCCTCTGGGACCGGTGGCCCCACTTGGTGGACCCCGGGACCCTCCCAGTGGTCCCGGTACATTACCGATAGCACCCGGAACTTTTCCGGTGACCAAAACAGGACTTCCCATATATAAATCTTTATCTACGGACCATTCCGGAACTCCTCGTGACATCTGGGATCTCATCCGGGACTCCGAACAACATTCGGTAACCACATACAAACTTCCTTTATAACCCTAGCGTCATTGAACCTTAAGTGTGTAGACCCTACGGGTTCGGGAACCATGCAGACATGACCGAGACGTTCTCCGGCCAATAACCAACAGCGGGATCTGGATACCCATGTTGGATCCCACATGTTCCACGATGATCTCATCGGATGAACCATGATGTCAAGGACTCAATCAATCCCGTATACAATTCCCTTTGTCTAGCGGTATTGTACTTGCCCGAGATTCGATCGTCGGTATACCGATACCTTGTTCAATCTCGTTACCGGCAAGTCTCTTTACTCATTCCGTAACACATCATCCCATGATCAACTCCTTGGTCACATTGTGCACATTATGATGATGTCCTACCGAGTGGGCCCAGAGACACCTCTCCGTTTACACGGAGTGACAAATCCCAGTCTCGATTCGTGCCAACCCAACAGACACTTTCGGAGATACCTGTAGTGCACCTTTATAGCCACCCAGTTACATTGTGACGTTTGGTACACCCAAAGCATTCCTACGGTATCCGGGAGTTGCACAATCTCATGGTCTAAGGAAAAGATACTTGACATTAGAAAAGCTTTAGCATATGAACTACGATCTTTGTGCTAGGCTTAGGATTGGGTCTTGTCCATCACATCATTCTCCTAATGAAGTGATCCCGTTATCAACGAGATCCAATGTCCATGGTTAGGAAACCGTAACCATCTATTGATCAACGAGCTAGTCTACTAGAGGCTTACTCGGACATGGTGTTGCCTATGTATCCACACATGTATCTGAGTTTCCTATCAATACAAATATAGCATGGATAATAAACGATTATCATGAACAAGGAAATATAATAATAACTAATTTATTATTGCCTCTAGGGCATATTTCCAACACTCTAATCCAACATTTAGCACCGAAGACTTTGAAATAACTCACATTGGGTTTCTTGTCAGTGAGGAGTTCATAGGCAGTCTTCTTGAAGAATTTGTGAAGATATACTCTGTTGATGATGTGGCATGCGGTATCAATTGCATCAATCCAAAAATGACGAGGCATTTTGTATTCATCAAGTATAGTGAGAGCCATCTCAACAAGAGTTCTGTTCTTGCGCTCCACGATGCCATTTTGCTGAGGAGTATAAGGAGCAGATAACTCATGAGTAATACCAAGTTCAACAAGATAGTCATCAAGACCAGAATTCTTGAACTCAGTTCCATGTTCACTCCTGATGTGCTTGATCTTCACACCAAAGTTAGTTGAAGCCCTCGAGAAAAATCGTTTGAAGAGTTCCTGCACTTCATGTTTGTAATTGACAATGTGTACCCATGTGTAACGAGAGTAATCATCAACAATAACAAAGCCATATAGAGATGCATCATTAGTGACTGCTGAGTAATGATTAGGACCAAAGAGGTCCATGTGAAGCAATTCGAATGGACGAGTAGTGGTCATGATAGTCTTCGCTGGATGCTTGGCCTTGGTCATTTTTTCAGCTTCACAGGCACCACACAAGTGATCCTTGAGGAATTTGACATTCTCAATGCCAATGACATTCTTCTTCTTCGCAAGCATGTGCAAATTCCTCATGCCTGCGTGACCAAGTCGTCGATGCCATAGCCAGCCTTCTGAAGCTTTTGCCAGTAAGCACACGGCTGGTTGTGGTCCTGTAGAGAAATCAACAATATACAGATCTCCTCTCCTAAAGCCTTCGAAGACTTTGGAATGGTCAGCTTCCATGATCACAACACAACGATATCTTCCAAAGACAACAACCATATCGAGATCACAAAGCATTGAGACAGACATGAGGTTGTATCCTAAGGACTCGACAAGCATGACTTTGTCCATGTGTCGATCCTTTGAGATCGCAACCTTACCTAGACCCAATACCTGACTTTTGCCTTTGTCAGCAAAGATGATATGCTTCAGATGTGACGGTGTTAAGGGAGCATCCATCAATAGGTTCTTGTCACCAGTCATGTGATTTGTACATCCACTATCGAGGACCCACTCATTTGCTTTGGGCTAATCATCCTGCAGATGAGTTAGTGCATCTTACGAACTCATATACTTCATCAATGAAGAATATGACGTCAATTTCATCAGTTCAATTTCATCAAGCAATAGCATAGATAAGCAGTGTGAGGACGTGTGAAAGTTCATTTCAGCATGATTCACCTGCGTCCTTTCGGGCATTTTGTCAGGCCCCCAGCAAATTCTTCAGACGTTAAAGCACGTCTGGAGACCTGACCCTGCGGAAGAAGTTAGTTCTTTTTCTTCACCACCCACATTTGAAGGGGTGGCAAAGAATTCATCACTCTGCGAGCACCATATGAGAAAGGTGGCATAGAAGCTAGTCCACTTCGCTTCACATAAGAGGGGTTAGGGTAAGCATATGAATAAGTAGAGAAATTCTTCGAGGACTTATGAACATAATGACTTGAAGAATAATGCGCATATTCATAGCCCTTAGCTCTACCCTGCGAAACAGAAGGGTTAGCACGATGATGTTCATATGAGGACTTTGATCCATTTGAGGAATTTGATCTACGTGAGGAATTTTGTCCGTATGAGGACTTGGATCCATATGAAGAATTTGGTCCATATGAAGAGTTTGATCTGGGGTTCCTATTCTTCACTGGTGGTGTCATGAGGACATTCACCTGAAGACTTTCAACATAACTTTTGGGAAGCTAGATTTTCTTCATGGGGGAACCGTTCCTGCAGTTAGTGCCAACATATCTAGCAAATACTTCACCATTCTGATTTTTGAACAATTTATAGTTGGAGTCAAATGACTCATCAGAAGAATGAGGAGATTCACATGTAAAGCCAGATAAGTTAGATGGATCAACTGGAGGTCCCTTTACAGCAACCCATGAGGTTTTGGGGTACTGCTCAGGCTTCCAATATGTTCCATCAGCATTGAGTTTCCTCTCAAAGGAAATACCCTCTTTCCTAGGGTTCCTGTTGAGGATCTGCTTCTTAAGCACATCACAAAGAGTCTGATGTCCTTTGAGGCTTTTGTACATGCCTGTCATATACAATTCCTTCAGCCCTGCATCGTCAGTGATACTAGCAATGTCCTCAGATGAGGAATTAGTGATAGCAGAGGCAGGTGAAGAATTTGTAACATTTGAAGCATTTGAACATTCAGGTGAAGAATTAGCATATTCACGTTCAATGCACTTTAAGCATGGAGGATCAAATTCTTCCTGAGTAGCGCTGATTTGTTGAGCAAGTAATGAATTGCGCTCCTTATGAAGATCTTCATAACTCACTCTTAGCTTCTCAAGATCTTGATTTCTTTGAAGAAATTCATAAGAAAGCTTCTCGTGATCAGATAAGAGAGTTTTATGATGACCTTGAAGGTTGTCAAACTTAGACTGAAGTCTCTGAAGATTTTTAGTTAAGTCTTTAGTGCGGTCCATTTCATCACCCAACATATCATCACTTTTGTCTAGCATATTTTGAAGTTTTTCAATAGCCTTTTGTTGTTTCACAGCAATCTTGCTAAGGCTATTGTTTCACAGCAATCTTAAGCCTAGCTACTCCAAACTTCCTAAGATTGATGTGAAACAACAAAAGGCTAATTCTTCAAGTTGATTTTTCTGCTAAGTGAATGTGATCGGACCCTTCCCCCTATATGCTATACTCAACCCAATCTATTCACAAATTCTTCATGTGCGTTCTATTTGAAACTCGTTCAAAATCTTCACTGTGTCCTGTCAGCTGAAGAAATTGCGAACGGAACTTTAAAACTAATCTTATCCAAAATTTTCGGTTTTGCTGCTCAAACCGTCCTGTATCCCATGATAGACTTAATCTATTCACCCACGATCTAACACGATCTCCATCTTCAGTAGGTGGGTGACACATGTCAAGTGAATGAGAAGGGCCAGGGGCACGTTCGTCCTAAATCTTCGGGCAAACAGTTTTTCACTGTGACTATAAATACCCCCTCACCCTTCCTCACTTCCTTTACTCCGCTCGACCACTCTCTCTCTCGCTCGAGCTTCTCAAACCCTAGAGCCGCTGCTACTCCATCATCGCCGGTGAGGAAGAGCTTCACTGCCTCGACCTCGTCACCGTCGTACTCGCGCCGGCCGCGGAAATCTTCACTCCGCCGCCACCGTAGCTGTCTTCCTCCGCCAAGTTAGGGCGTGGAAGATCTGAACTGACGAGCTTCAAATCTACACTTCTCAGTTCGTCGTGTTCGTCATCAAGGGTAATTAAAAGTTACTTTTACTGCCCTCTTTGATTCAAATTTTCTCTACAAAATCTTCAAAGGTGTTTTATTCTTCAAATCCTCACACACAAAACACCTCACTAGTCATCTGTTCTTGATTCATTTCTCTAAGCATCATTTATCTTCAAGATTCCTCATTTGTGTGGATCATCAATCTATACAACTCTGGAACCTAAGACAAAGAACGCTTAGTGAAATTCTTGAAGACTCATCTGGTCAAATTCCTCAAACTTGTTCATTTTGAAAATCTTCTGAGAACGCATATGACCTCTTCAAATTCGTTGCAACTATACTCTGTTCACAGGTACTCATGTTCGCTGCTGAATCACTAGGTTCTCATCAACTTAACTCATTTGCAGCGTTCCTCGAAGAAAAGTTGCATACTTCTTCAGAGAATTCGATTGTTCAAATTCCTTATCTGAAGAATATGGCACAAGGTAAGAAACCACAGAAAGGAGGAAAGAAGCCTGAGGTCAGGACTGCATTTGAAATATATGAGGACATTTATGCTGACTATTGCACACCTGATGAGGCCAAGTTCGGAAAGGAGAACAAAAATCAGCGCAAGGTGCGCATACAGAGGATTGAAAGGAGATGGGCAAGAGAATGGAGGGAGTACAGAAATGTAACTCCAAAGTATATGAAGAAATTCACTCTGAATCCTCCATGCCCAAGAGCTCCATTGGCACCTGGTCAAAAAGCTGATCCCACCTGCCTCAAGCGCGGTGAGGATTTTCCTGAGGAATGGGCCAAACGCCAAGCCAAGTTGCCAAGACAAGCCAAAGAAGCAGTGAGGAAATTTAATGAAGACTTTGCTACTGCTGCTGCCACAAAGGCCTCTGACAAGCCTAGAAAATCAATGGCAAAGAAGCCTGCTCACAAGCCAAGTGCTTCATCAACTATGCCCTCACGACCAAGTTCCTCAGCAATGCCCTCTCGGCCAGAATCTTCAAAGCCCTCACGGCCAATGCCTCACGCTGCTCCTGCTCCTCCAAAGTCCTCAGTTGCTCCGGCAAAGTCCTCAACACCTGTACATCTGGCCACATGCCAAAGGACTGCAAGCATCTCCATTGCCTCTGGTGTTTCAGCTAGTTCCTCAGCCGCACCAAATTCTTCATCAGGCCCCACTCTGCTGAAGACAAAAGCAACAGCTGGTCGAGGTCCTCGGCCTAGTACGAAGAAGAAACAAGTTGCCTTCCAAGTGCCATCTAACAATGAAGCTGATGATGATGAACTTGCAGAAATCATCAGAGACACGCAAGTAAGGGCCGCTAGAGCCAAAGGGACAACAGTGCCACTGCTTTTGGATCCAAAGGTTATCCTCGACTACATTGATCTCTGGCACAAGGACCCAAACACTCCTATGCCTGATTTTCATTTAACTCCTGGCCAAAGTCACATGCTGACCCATTTCATCTCTGAAGAGAAATGGAAATTTGAGAAGGCCAGACAAATCAAGAAGGAACAGTTCAGGAAAGAGGAGTTCCTGAAGAACAACATTGTCAAAATGACACCTGATGAACTCCTCACAATCCAGTCCGAAATCAAAGCCCTCAGCGATGATTTCAATGCTTATTATGCTGATTGGCAAGGAGCCAAAGTCAGGTTCGTTAAACTGACTAAGGAGTTCACCAATGTTGCAGCACCATCACAACAAGAAATTCCTCAAGCTGAAGCCTCTGCTCAGCAAACTGAAGAACATGCCAGCACCGCTGATGATTTTTAGGCTGCTGAAGAAAATGCTAGTTCTAGGGCTGATGACTCCATTCCAGCCGCTGAAGAAACTGCCAGGGCATCCATTAGTGGTGCGCCTGAAGAAAATGAAGAAGTTAGGGCAACTGCATCAGTTGCTCCTGAGGAAATACAGACAGATTCCTCAGCTCCTCCTGCGCCTACCCTAACTCCTACCCTACCATCTGCATCAGATGTGAGGAAGACCAAGGCTGCAGAAAAGGCTGCAGTGAAGAAAAGGAAGGCATCATCTGCTTCAGATTCTTCAGCTCCAAAGAAAATGAAGCCCATGACCAGCTCACTTGAGAATCTCATTGATGCTGTTCCAATTTCCACCATGCCATCTAAGGACCTTGTTCCTTATGGTGAAGAATATGTGATCCCTAGCGGATCTGATGAAGAAAATCATTCTGCTGCTTCGTCAGAGCAGATTGATGAAGAAATTGAAGTGGATGTGATCCCTTCAACACTTGTTGCTTCCTCGCCGATGCCTCAGTTCACAGTTGAAGAGGCCGACATTGAAGAAATTGAAGATGAAGACGTGTATATTGGATGCACCACGCCTATGATGAATGATGACTTTTGGGAGAGTCAGCATCCCAATTATCCACCCTTCACCCCACTACAACAGATACCACAGTCCCCTTCACCAACAGTTCAACTGGGCTCTGAAGAAACTCATCCCACCTCGTCTGTGCATGAAGAAATTCCAGCCACTAGTGCCGAAGAAACTGCTGCTGCTGATACGTTGAACATGCAGACTGCCACTAAAGAGGAACCAGAAATTCCTCAGCCTGAAGAACCGGAGATTGTGATTCCTGAGGTTGTGATGCAACTCACTGACACTCCTGTGCCCAAGCCAAAGGATCCATTCTCAAAGAAGCAAAAGTTCAAGGCTGCTGATTTCTTCAACGAGCATGTGTTCTTCACTAGCTATAATCCCTATGATTCTGCTCGCATAAGGAAGAGGCGTTTCTGGACTGCTAGTCAAGCAAATTTCTATTCCTCTGTACTGTTCGACAAAGACAAAGTCTTCGATCATGCACACATTCCTCACGTGGACATGGAATCTCTGCCGTGCTTCGAGCCAGTGCTCAGTGTTCTTCACGAAGCTGGATTACTGAATTTCTGCACTGACATTTGTGATTGGAATGAAGAACTCATTCTTCAATTCTATGCGACGCTGCACATCACAGGAAATTCTGAAGATGTGAACTCATGGGTGCTGGACTAGATGTCAGAAAATACTCACTACAAGGCAACAGCAACTGAATTGCTTCATGTCCTCCCACTCAGTCCTCCCCTTGATGGTGCATGTTGCATCTACAATGAACCTGAGCTCACAAATCATTACATGCAAGTGCCGATGAAGCCTTTGAAGCCAGGGCAAGCTCCTCGAACCAAATTCCTCGTCAGGAATTACTGTATGTGCCACGAACTGTCTATCGCATTCTGAAGAAGACAATGAGTCCTATCAAATGCCACGACTCAAATGATGAAGAAGTCGTTGGCATCATGAAGAATATGCTTTTCAATATCGTTCATGGCGTTCCCGTCAACTTCCATGATTTCTTCATGAGGACTCTGGCAAATTGTCGGAGTAATGAGCCACGGGTAGGCTAACCCGAGCCCCAGAACCTTTCAAGACATTAGGACAGGCTGCGCCGCTCATGCCGAGTCCCAGGGACGACTCCAAGAAATGCCAAGTTCCAGGGACGACTCCAAGATATGCCGAGTCCCAGGGACGACTCCAAGATATGCCGAGTCCCAGGGATGACTCCAAGATATGCCGAGTCCCAGGGACGACTCCCAGATAAGCCGACTCTCAGCTGAAGACTCCCAGATAAGCCGACTCTCAGTTGACGACTTCCAGAGAAGTCGACTGAGGGTAGGCGGCTCGCGACTCCAACCACCCCTGCCTTCGCCGCGAGGGACAGGGCGGGGAATGGTCACGGCGTGGCCGTCTCTACCCTGCCTACGAAGGATCAGCATGGCTATAGTGCGCCACATCGTTGGAGATCTCCATCATGGCGCGGCACTGTTGCCATGCCGGCCCTGACCTCAGCCTTAGTGGGCGGCGCATTGTGCCCACGACGTTTGCATGTATGACCCAAGGACGGCGGGACCGCCTGTCAGCAGGTAGACCGAAGACGCCCGCCAGACAGCGGCACTGTTGCCATGACCTCATGACCAAGCCAGCATCATCAGGAGCACCGCTACAGTACCAGGCCTATCCGCGGGTCCCGCTAGTCAGCGGGCCCCAGTAGTCGGCGGAGAAGACGACGGCCTGGGAGACAGACGGCTGGGACCCGCGCCCGGTCGGATTACCATTGTAACCCTGGGGGGGTAGGCCTATATAAACCCCCAGGAAGCCCATGCAAAGGGTTCGGACCCAGATAACACTAGACCCCAGAACATAGGAAGGAGAGAGCTAGCCTTGCCCCCTCCTACCTCCAAAAACAGCTCCAGGAGCACCATTGTACTCACTTTGCCATAGTGACCATGCGGAGACCCCGCAGAGCAGCAGTAGGGGTGTTATCTCCACGGAGAGCCCTGAAGCTGGGTAAGATCCGCCGGCGTGCATGTCTTCGCCTCATCCCGCTTCCGGGGACCGGTGACGTTCTACTTGCTCCCACCATGATAAGCCATCCTTTGGCATATGTCGTACCCATCCCCCGACATTTGGCGCCCACCGTGGGGCAAGGTGCACCGTCGTCCGGAGACCTGCTCTGGACGGGAACCCTTTTTCTCCCTGGTGAGCACAGCCAGCTCGGCACGCCAGATGGAGCCTGCGCTGACGCGCTGCACGGCGTTGAGATCGCCTGCGCGGCCAGCTGCCTCGCCGAGCTTATCGGCGAGGTTCGCCTCTCCGATGAGCCTGCGTCCGACGCAGGCATGAGCGGCCCCGAGAGCCTCCTCGCGGGTCTCCTCGACCAACTCCACGTCACCGGCGAGCCTACCGTGGACCTGGAGTCCATAGGATCCACCGACCCGATGCTGGTCGACTCTGACACCGCGTCGCTCGACGCATTTCCCACCAACGTGGTGGTCTATGACGAGCCGCTCCCTTGCGCGGAGAGCGGCGGAAGCACTGTCACGGAGGTCCTCGTCCTCGATCACGGCGAGCGTTCCGGCGAGGGAGCTCATGACCCACTTGACGCGGCTCTACGAGACCAAACCGCGCCAATTTCAAGAGACGCTGACGCCGAGACGCTGGAGGCGCGCCGCCTTCAGCTCATCGAGGGTGCAAAGAAGCTGACAAGCATGAGACGCTTGTCAGAAGCCTACCAACGCGAGATGGATCGTGCCGTGGGCGGCTCGCCGGCCCCGACTGGGCCTAGCCGCCTAGGCGCGGTCCGGCAGCGCGGCGTGGCAATCGCCAATCTGTTCGGGGTCGATCGCCCTGTGTATGCCATGCCTGCGGAGAACATCCGCGCCGCCCAGGCGGCGGCGGATGAGCTCGAAAACTTCGAGGGCGAAGAGCGCCGCCTGATGACAGAGCGAGTTCAGCAGCTCCTCGATGCGGCTGCCGCGCAGAACGAAGCCAGCTGCCGCACGGAGGCGCCGCAGTGACAAAACGACGACCCGCTACCCCGTCGAGACCAAGGAGCGACGTCTCGGACGCCGACTGGCGGGGTCCGCGGAAAGAAGGACAAGGAGCCGGCTGTCAGCCACAGTCGGACTCGCATCACCATCGAGCGCGACCAAGACGGCCGCCCCAAAGCGGTGGAATAGCGGGACGACTATCTGCCTCCCCCTCCTCGCAGAGAAAAGCGAGTCTCCCCGCCACCCGTAGAGCATCCGACTCTCGGCGACCGTCTTGGCCGCGGAGAGGGAGTCGGAGAGAACGATGCCCGCCACCAGATCGACCGACTCCACCGATCCCTGGCGCTGGAAGAAGAAGACGAGTTGGGTCCTCCCTATTACGGACCCTGCATCCGAGATGAGCCTTTTCCCAAAGGGTTCACGCTCCCCCAAGACACGCCCAAATACACCGGCACCGTGAAGCCGGAGGACTGGCTGATTGACTACTCCACAGCCGTCAATATAGCCAACGGCAACAAGCGTGTTGCCGTAAGATATGTTCCGCTCATGCTCCAGGGAACGGCCCGGACATGGTTGAATAGTCTGAAGCCCCGTAGCATCAACAGCTGGGTCGACTTCACCGAGGCCTTCGTCCGCAACTTCGCGAGCACATACAAGCGACCTCCCAAGCCTCGCCAACTCTCCTTGTGTGTACAAGGCCCCAACGAGTCCACTCGCGACTACCTCACGCGCTGGGCCTGTCACACCCTAGCTAGTCATGCATTAGAGTGTTGCATCATGTTTATTCTTTCACCAGAAACCTGAAATGGGGATGATAGAACCCCCAGTCCCCTCTGAAACCAACTAGGGTTTAGTAAAAACTTTTTCAATGAACCTGAAATGCCCTTCTAAAATGCCCATCATTTTTGTCTTGGTTCACAGCCTCTGCCAAAAGTGGTGCACATTTTCCTAGGCCATCTTAGGGTTTTTGAATTAAATCATAAATATTTGAATTTGGGCATTTAAAATTATATAAAATATTCAGATGCTCAAATATCCCCAAACTAAAATGTTTCATGTTGGAAATAATCCAACTATGGACCAGGAGTAGTTTGGTGATTTTAGGAGTTCCCTAAGTATTTTTAATAAATCAACAAAGTTGCAGAAGTTTTAAAAAACAGAAAACAGAAAGAAATGGAAAAAAACTTACCTGGCGCCTAGCACCCGGCCCACCTGCCGGCCCAGCCCAGCGCCGCTCCAGCGAGCTGCTTGCCGGCCAGCCAGGCAGCCAGGTGCCCGACGGCGACCACAGCGCACGCCACGCACCTGCTCGCCGCCTCGCCGCCCCCCCTCGCCCGGTGACGTCATGGATCAGCCTCTCTCGCTCCCCCGAACCCCCCAGACACCCCCTCTCCTCTCCAGCTCCTCCCCCTCGCACGCCCCAACCATGGTCGACGCTACCGCCGCCGTGCCTTCGTCGTAGCCGTGCTCCCCGCCGCCCGTGCGTCCTCTCATCGTGTCCAGGAGCTCCGCCGCTGTCCACTCCATCGAGCAAGCCGAGCCCCGAGCGCTCGCAACGCCCAAGTCCACCGCAACGACCTCGCCTGAACCGCCATCGCCGGAGATCCCCTTCAACGCCGTCGTCGCTCCGGTCCATCTCCGGCCACACCAAGGGCTTCGTCGCACTCACTGTGAGCTTAGCCATCTTCCCCTTCCTTCCGTTCTTGCTCCCGAGCCGTGTAGCAACCTCCCGGAGCTCAACCGCACCCACCGCCGTGGAGCTCGCCGCCGACGTGCTCCCGGTCACCCTCCGACCACTCCACGGTGTCCATCATGCTCACCGTGTCACTTAGCACCTAGCTAGCCACTCCCCGAGCCTCACCGACCCCTCTAGCGTCAAGTTCGTCTTCGGCCGAACCCCGGTGGCCGCCAAAGTCGTCGCCGGCGCCAACTCCGGCCACCCCGACCCCAACGGATTCCACCAAGAGCTGCGGCTCGTCCTCAGCTCCACTCCGGTGGTCTCCGTGACCCATTTGGTGGCCGAAACGGCCAAAACCACTTCCGCCGCCGCGTCGGGCTCGCCGGCGGCTAAACGCCGGTGCAGCCGACCCGGGTTTGACCACGGGTGGGCCCTGGTTGACTCCCCTGAGTCAATGACAGGTGGGGCCCAGCCCTGTTAATTAAACAGGTTTAGTTTTAATTAAACTTTAATTAAGTTAATCACCCTGACATGCGGGACCCACTGTCAGGTTTGACCCGGACGTGTTCCGTTGACCTGCTAACGTCACACTGACGTCAGGCTGATGCAATAATTGATTTTCTGGAATTATTCTAATATAGGAAATTCCAGAATATAATTTAAACTTCATAAATTCATAACTTTTATTCTGTAACTTCAAATCAGACAAATTATATATGAAAAATGATCAGAAAAATCCAATCTATCCATCTGTACTATTTTCATGCATGATTAAACAAGTTAACTTGATGTTTAATGCAGAACAAGGAAAAACACTTTAAAGGGCCATGTTTGAGTTTGAAATTTGAATCTTTGATTCAAATTGGTTCAAACCCTTCTGGTCTTAGCTGCATTAGCCCGACACACTCATATTGCTATGTTTCATGCATACATCATATTGTTGCACATTGTTTGGTGATGGTTGTGTATCGGTGTTCTTGCGGCAGGATCTGCCTCCGAGGAGTATCGTGATTACCCTAACGAAGAACCGTATCAGTGCATCGAACCATCAGGTAAGCAACCAACCATTTGATCATATCGATACAATCCCATGCTCTCGCTCCTGCTCTCTTTTACTGCATTAAGACAACGCGTTTCAAACTGCTGTGTGCTACGGTAGTTGAACCCAATTCCTCTGCATGACCTGTCATTCCACAGTAACTAGATGAAACCCACTAGCATGTGTAGGAGTTGATTGAGCCATATGTATGTGTTGTTCCTACCTTGCTATGCCTGCTATGCCTAGAGTCGTGTCAGGTCTGGTTCATCTGGGTGATGGTTAGAGTGAAATGATTATGTCGGTAATGAGAGTGGTGTGGTGAACACGATTTGGTAAAGGTATCGATGAGAAGCCATGTAGGAGTACATGGTGGGTTGTTTCATTGAAGCCAACCTTAAGCACTGAGATCTGTATGTGTGATTTAAGATACAGCTACTACCATGCATTGGGCCCTGAAATATGACCCCGCTCGACTTCTTATTCACCCTAGCTCTCTGTCCAGGAGTTGCAAGTAGTTTCTGGTGTTTGTAGCCTACTGGAGGCCGTGGACAGCGCTGACCGTAGGGGTGGGCTGTGATGCGGTAGGTACGTGGCCGGGTGTACCGAATACCCGTTAGGTATCTCGAGAACCCTATTCACATCGTTCGGGGCCGTATGGGAAACCTCGGCCGGACTCCCTGCGGATGGAACCCGAATAGGCGATAAACCTGGACTAGAGGCTTAAGTGTTTAGGTAGGTCGTGGTCTACACCCACGTCGGCTTTCGCTTGAAGTCTGCTGAGCACATGTCGTGTGCAGATGCTAAGTGGTGGAAACATGTATGAAGAAGTACACCCCTGCAGGGTTATCATGATCTATTCGAATAGCCGCGTCCGCGGTAAAGGACTACTTGGTTGCCTATACAGTTCATAGACAAGTAAATGGAAACTACTAAAAGCCTCAAGATAAGTGTGAGTGCCGAGGATGGCTCTTCCGTAGGAAGACGGAGGTGGATCCTCGGTAGTGTATTGAATTGGTGAGTAGTGGACTCGTGTGCGCAAAACCATTTCAAGTTGGAGTCTCGTAGGTTAGCCTAGCCAAGAGTCAAAGCTGGCTTGCTGCAACAACTCCACCAACCCTTCTTGATAATATGCATGTATGTAGGATCTGATGTAAGTCTTGCTGAGTACCTTTGTACTCATGTTGCTATAATTTACATTTTTACAGAAGACGCTGCAACCCCTTCTGATGGGTTCTACGTAGACGTTGACATCAATGAGTAGGCTAAGGCCCAGGTGGTGATCCTGAGCTTGTGAAGGACCACGTAGTATAGCTAGGCTTTCCAAGCCTCTTTTATTTTACTAGTTGTCTGTACTCAGACAAGTTACTTCCACTGCTGGTTTGTATGACTGTATGACTTGAATGCTGGGTCGTGTGACCCGTACCTGTGTGTATGATTATGTATGGCTCCCTGAGCCTTAAATAAAGTACTTGTGTCGTAGAGTCATGTTGTGATGCCATGTTGTATTTGCACATATCGAGCATACTGTGTGTATGTTATTGAAATGCTTGGTATGTGTGGGATCTGACTATCTAGTTGTTTATCTTTAGTAGCCTCGCTTACCAGGAAATGTCTCCTAGTGTTACCACTGAGCCATGGTAGCTTGCTACTGCTCTGGAACACTTAGGCTGGCCGGCACGTGTCCTTCTTCGTTCCGGTGTCTGTCCCTTCGGGGAAATGTCACGCATTGAGTACCGGAGTCCTGTTAGCCCGCTACAGCCCGGTTTACCGGAGTCCTGCTAGCCCGGTGCTACAGCCCGGACCCACTTGCTGATGACCGACACGTTCGTTGCTGGGTCATGGATGCCTGTCCCTGTAAGTCTGTGCCACTTTGGGTTTACGACTAGTCATGTCAGCCCGGGCTCTTTATCATATGGATGCTAGCGACACTATCATATACGTGAGCCAAAAGGCGCAAACGGTCCCGGGCAAAGGTAAGGCGACACCCGTGGGGTTACCGTGCGTGAGGCCGCAAAGTGATATGAGGTGTTACAAGCTAGATCGATGTGACATCGAGTCGGGGTCCTGACAGCGTTGGCATCAGAGCCGGACTGCCTGTAGGTTCTCCAAGCCAAACCGGTCGATGTTGAGTCTAGAAATTCTTTAGTTATATGTAGGGGAATTGTTTGTGGGTTGGAATGTAAGGCTCTTTTTACTCCTTTATCTTATGACATTCTGATCTGAGTCAGTCTATTCTTCCACCAGGGGTTAAGGAATTAGGATCTATTCTCTCTATCAGGATCACGTGTTACTAATCAGTAGTACCTTATAGGTTTGATGGTTACAAGCCTAGTTCAGTTCTTCTACCACATTATGTTGCTAGGATGGACTCGGAACTTTGATATGATGATGTTGAGTGTGAATGAAATCCTTTGTCAAATGTCTCAAAATCCTTCTTGAGCATTTACAGCTGTTATGCTGCCGAAATTTTGCTAGAAATTCTAATGCATTTGCATTATGATTGTGCTTTCAGATGGCCACTCGCGACCTTAATCAAGTGGTTCGCCTGACTCGATGCCTAGATGTACCCGGCCATACTGCCATGTTGGTCAGGGTAATGACTGAGGCTGGATACCGTTGGTATCCTGAGTACACGGTCGAAGAGCAATTCCGAGACTTTAATCAAAGCCAGTATCTCTGCACTGTCAGGATATTTCCATCTTATCCTGGGTCCACCGAGCCCCTTCACTGCTCCTATGGACTCGGGGTTACTATTGAGATGGCTGTGCAGGACGCCGCCTACTCTATGATGACCATCATGCGAGTCAGATCTGGTCTATTTCGGGACTCTGATTTCTGGTATATGCCAAGATCACTTCCGGGAGCACAAGGGTATCTCCAGGCTATCTATGCTGACCCCACCCAGGAGGATTCACGGACTCGCACCATTGCTGAGATGCTCGAGGATAAGGACCGTGAAAATCGGGCCTTGAGGTTAGAGCTCTTCAATACCCGTGCTGACCATTGGGCCACATTGACTCGGTTTGCACCGGCGGTGCAAGCTGGATATTCGGATATGCGCGATCTCTATCCTGTGAGATCTGCTCTGCCAGACGTGATGGGTTGGCGTGATGTAGGAGGCATCACCCCACCTCGCGGTCCCCGCAGGCCACCATCTGTTGGTCCAAGACCTCATCCTAGCCCCTATGGTCCACAAGCTCCGCGAGATCGTCTGTTTCCGGATGATCATGTTGAGCTTCCAGGCTATGGAGGTGACTTCTACGAGGACTACTACGGATCGGTCTGAGTTAGTGGTAGTATCACTAGCTCGTGTTAGCTGTGTCGTCTATCGTCCTGTGTGACTCGTGGGATATGACCTAGTTTGTATCGCCTTCCGGAGGTGTAGAAAAATAATGTATAGGAGCTTGGAATGCCTCCGATGAGATGTAATCCTCTTCTCACCGTGATAGTACCTTGTTTGGTCTTGTGCTAAACCCTGTATGGTGTGTATGACGATGGAATAAAGAAGCAGTTTCTGTATCTACCATGGCATACGGATGATCATCTTGCATTCCGAGTTATTCCTTACATTCTGTATCCTATGTCGGAATTTTATCATCCTGACTAAATCATTGTCTTGTTTACCTAGGATGGTCAACACGCGCACTAACCCTGCTCCTCAAGAGCAGGCTGAAGGCAGTGAAGTCAGGAATGCAAATCTGCCTCATCCTCCTTCCCTAGCCGAGGTTATGATGGAAGCCGAAAGAAACAAGCGGGAGACCAACCGTTTGTTGGAGCGTATTGAACAGAACACGGCACACCATCAGAGGACTAATGTGGTGTCACTCAGTGATTTCATCAAGTTACATCCACCCACGTTCCACCACTCCGTCGAGCCTCTCGACGCTGATGATTGGCTTCGCAGTATCTCCCACAAACTGCGTTCCGCGTTAGTAGCTGAGGCTGACAAGGTCACCTTTGCTGCATATCATCTTGAAGGCCCCGCCAGTCTATGGTGGGAGAATTATGGAGCTATGCGCCCAGGGGGGCCATGTCACTACTTGGGCTGAATTCAGCGAGGCTTTCTGTGAACATCACATTCCGGAGGGTCTCATGGACCGTAAACGTGAGGAATTTTGCAGTTTCACTCAGGGCCGACTCTCTGTGGATGCTTACAGCAGGGAGTTCGGTAACCTCGCACGATATGCAACTGAGGAAGTTTCTACTGATGCCAAGAAGCAAGCAAGGTTCCGTAAGGGGCTTAGTCCTGAGCTTCGCCGCGACCTCCGTCTGCATGAGTGCACATCTTTTCAGAAACTTGTTAACAAGGCCATCAGTGCTGAAACTGGTCAGACTAATTATGACGCAACACGCAAGCATGGCCGTGACATGGGTTCCTCATCCGGTGCTGGTCCTCAGAAGCACCGCGTGTGGGTGCCCAACACTGCCCTGCCACCCAGGTTCACACCGAGGCCATCCTTCCAGGCGCCTCGCCCCGTTCAATAGTCTGCACCAGCCAAGCCCTATGGTGGTCCAACCAACAATGCTCCTCCACGTACCAGTTCCGTGACTTGTTTCAAGTGTGGGGAATCTGGTCACTATATGCGTGAGTGTCCCCAGACCAACCCCAACCAATCTGCTAAAGCTGTTGGCCGTGGCAAGCCGACAGGGAAAGTGTTCCACGCCAAGCCGGCCACCGCTACACGTGGCCATGTCAACTGTATATCTGCCGAAGAAGCTCAAGAGGATCCCAACGTCGTTCTCGGTACGCTCCTTGTTAATTGCCACCCGGCATCTGTTCTTTTCGATACAGGAGCCTCTCATCCATTTATATCCGAGAACTATGCTCGTTTGCATAACACCGCATTCTGTAACATGCCATCCACTATGGAAATTTCTACTCCCGGTTCTAGATGGCAGACCTCCAGGGTAAGTTATGGAAATGAAATCCAAGTCGACAGACTTGTTTTCCTTGCATCTTTGATAGCTCTCAAATTTTCAGATATTAATATCATTTTGGGTATGGACTGGATGTCAGCTCATCATGCCAAAATTGATTGCTTCTCTAGGACTGTTCAACTCACTCATCCTTCGGGGAAGATAGTCAATGTCTTGACCCGAATAGCCAAGCGACAGTTATATTCTCTTAATGCCAGCCCTTTGCCAGACCTTGAGGACGTTCCGGTAGTCCGTGACTTCCCGGATGTCTTCCCAGAGGAATTGCCAGGTGTTCCACCTGACAGGGATGTTGAGTTCGTAATATACCTCATTCCAGGAACCGTTCCGATTGCTAGAAGACCCTATAAGATGGCACCACTAGAACTAGCCGAGCTTAAGAAACAACTCGATGAGTCCTTGAAAAAGGGTTTCATCCGACCTAGTTCATCTCCGTGGGCTTGCCCCGTCCTCTTCGTCAAGAAGAAGGATGGTACGGACCGGATGGTTGTAGATTACCGACCGGTCAATTTGGTCACAATCAAGAACAAATATCCGCTCCCTAGGATCAACGACCTGTATGATCAGCTCGCTGGATCCTCAGTCTTCTCCAAGATGGATTTGAGGTTGGGCTACCATCAAATCAAAATCAGAAACGGGGACATTCCTAAAACGGCCTTTGTTACTCGTTATGGTCAATACGAGTACACCGTCATGTCCTTCGGTTTAACCAACGCTCCAGCCACTTTTTCTCGGTTAATGAACTCAATCTTCATGGAGTATTTGGATAAATTCGTCGTGGTTTACCTCGATGATATACTCATCTACTCCAAGAACGAGGAAGAACATGCCGAACATCTAAGGCTAGTGTTGACGAAACTTCGAGAGCATCGTCTTTATGCCAAATTCTCTAAATGTGAATTTTGGTTGTCAGAAGTGACCTATCTGGGTCATGTAATATCTGGTAAAGGTATTGCTGTTAACCCTGAGCGAGTTCAAGCCGTCCTTAATTGGACTCCACCTGAATCGGTCAAGCAAGTTCGGAGTTTCCTTGGCCTAGCGAGCTATTGTCGTCGCTTTGTCGAGAACTTCTCTCCAAAGTTGCTAAACCTCTAACTGAACTCCTTAAGAAAGATAAAAAGTTCGAATGGACTCCACAATGTGAGCACAGCTTTTAGGAACTAAAAAGACGCCTGACTTCTGCTCCCATTCTGGTACCGCCAGACTTCTCTAAGGACTTTGTTATCTACTGCGACGCCTCGCGACAAGGACTAGGCTGTATTCTCATGCAAGATCTACATGTAATTGCTTACGCCTCACGGCAATTGCACCCACATGAGGAGAATTATCCTACTCATGATCTAGAGCTTGCAGCTGTAGTCTATGCACTTAAAACCTGGCGACATTACCTCCTCGGTAATCGTTGCGAAATATTCACTGATCACCAAAGTCTGAAGTACATCTTCACCCAACCAGATTTGAATCTCAGGCAAAGACGTTGGGTCGAGTTGATCACAGATTTCGACTTAGGAATAACTTACACCCCAGGGAAAGCCAACGTCATGGCTGATGCACTAAGTCGTAAATCTTATTGTAACAACCTGATGTTACAACAAAGTCAACCGTTTCTCCATGAGGAATTTCGGAAGCTTAACCTTCACCTTGTTCCTCAAGGATTTCTTTCCACCTTGGTGGCGAAACCTACTCTTACGGATCAAATCATCGCTGCCCAGAAGCGAGATAAGGGAATAGCTAAGATCAAGGAGAACATTGCTAGCGGAGGTGCTAGTTGTTTCTCCACAAATGATCATGGTGTTGTGTACTTCGAGAACCGTTTAGTGGTTCCCAAGAACCAGCATCTACGACAGTTGATCCTTAAGGAGGCTCATGAATCTCCTCTCACCATTCATCCGGGTAGTACCAAGATGTATCAGGACCTACGCCAGAGGTTCTGGTGGACTAGGATGAAGAGAGAAATTGCTCAGTATATTGCTAATTGCGACGTCTGTCGTCGTGTAAAAGCAGAGCATCAACGGCCTGCTGGCACCCTTCAACCCCTAGCTATTCCTGAATGGAAATGGGATAAAATTGGTATGGATTTCATTACCGGTTTTCCCAGGACCAAGAGAGGGAATAATGCTATCTTTGTCGTTGTCGATCGTCTTTCCAAAGTGGCCCATTTCTTACCTGTTCGTGAGAGTATAACCGCTAGTCAGCTGGCAGACTTATACATCTCCCGAATAGTGTCTCTCCATGGTGTTCCTTTGGAAATTAACTCGGATCGAGGAAGTCTTTTCACCTCTCGATTTTGGGAAAGTTTCCAAAACGCTATGGGAACCCGCATTTCCTTTAGCACCGCTTTTCACCCTCAATCGAGTGGTCAAGTAGAACGCGTCAACCAGATTCTAGAAGACATGCTTCGAGCCTCTGTTATCTCTTTCGGAATGGAGTGGGAGAAATGCCTTCCATTTGCCGAATTTGCTTACAACAATAGCTATCAATCTAGCTTGGGTAAAGCCCCTTTTGAAGTTCTCTATGGACGACGGTGTCGAACACCCCTTAACTGGTCAGAGACCGGGGAAAGACAATTCTTTGGCCCGGATATGATTCAGGAAGCAGAAGAACAAGTTCGCATCGTTCGTGAAAAGTAGAAAACAGCCCAATCTCGTCAAAAGAGTCAATATGACCGAAAACATAAGGCTATGACTTTCGAGGTTGACGAGAAGGCTTATCTTCGGGTTACCCCTCTGAAGGGAACCCATCGTTTCGGTATCAAAGGCAAATTGGCTCCTCGTTACATTGGACCTTTTCGCATTCTCGCCAAACGAGGAGAAGTTGCCTACCAGTTGGAACTACCTCCGCACCTCTCCAGAGTCCACGATGTCTTCCACGTTTCTCAACTCAGGCGTTGCTTCGCGGATCCTATCCGTGGAGTGGACTACGAAACGCTTGATCTCCAAGATAATCTTACATATCGAGAGTACCCCATCCGTATCCTCGATCAGGCCGAGCGTACCACTCGACGTCATAATATCAAGTTTCTCAAAGTTCAATGGTCGCACCATTCTGAGGATGAAGCAACTTGGGAAAGGGAGGATCGTCTTCGACTCGAGTATCCCGCCTTCTTCCCGGAGGAACCCAAATCTCGGGACGAGATTCTTTTGAGTGGGGGTGAGTTGTCACACCCTAGCTAGTCATGCATTAGAGTGTTGCATCATGTTTATTCTTTCACCAGAAACCTGAAATGGGGATGACAGAACCCCCAGTCCCCTCTGAAACCAACTAGGGTTTACTAAAAACTTTTTCAATGAACCTGAAATGCCCTTCTAAAATGCCCATCATTTTTGTCTTGGTTCAGAACCTCTGCCAAAAGTGGTGCACATTTTCCTAGGCCATCTTAGGGTTTTTGAATTAAATCATAAATATTTGAATTTGGGCATTTAAAATTATATAAAATATTCAGATGCTCAAATATCCCCAAACTAAAATGTTTCATGTTGGAAATAATCCAACTATGGACCAGGAGTAGTTTGGTGATTTTAGGAGTTCCCTAAGTATTTTTAATAAATCAACAAAGTTGCAGAAGTTTTAAAAAACAGAAAACAGAAAGAAATGGAAAAAAACTTACCTGGCGCCTAGCACCCGGCCCACCTACCGGCCCAGCCCAGCGCCGCTCCAGCGAGCTGCTTGCCGGCCAGGCAGGCAGGCAGGTGCCCGACGGCGACCGCAGCGCACGCCACGCACCTGCTCGCCGCCTCGCCGTCCCCCCTCGCCCGGTGACGTCGTGGATCAGCCTCTCTCGCTCCCCCGAACCCCCCAGACACCCCCTCTCCTCTCCAGCTCCTCCCCCTCGCACGCCCCAGCCATGGCCGATGCTACCGCCGTCGTGCCTTCGTCGTAGCCGTGCTCCCCGCCGCCCGTGCGTCCTCTCATCGTGTCCAGGAGCTCCGCCGCTGTCCACTCCATCGAGCAAGCCGAGCCCCGAGCGCTCGCAACGCCCGAGTCCACCGCAACGACCTCGCCCGAACCGCCGTCGCCGGAGATCCCCTTCAACGCCGTCGTCGCTCCGGTCCATCTCCGGCCACACCAAGGGCTTCGTCGCACTCACTGTGAGCTTAGCCATCTTCCCCTTCCTTCCGTTCTTGCTCCCGAGCCGTGTAGCAACCTCCCGGAGCTCAACCGCACCCACCGCCGTGGAGCTCGTCGCCGACGTGCTCCCGGTCACCCTCCGACCACTCCACGGTGTCCATCATGCTCACCGTGTCACTTAGCACCTAGCTAGCCACTCCCCGAGCCTCACCGACCCCTCTAGCGTCAAGTTCGTCTTCGGCCGAACCCCGGTGGCCGCCAAAGTCGTCGCCGGCGCCAACTCCGGCCACCCCGACCCCAACGGATTCCACCAAGAGCTGCGGCTCGTCCTCAGCTCCACTCCGGTGGTCTCCGCGACCCATTTGGTGGCCGAAACGGCCAAAACCACTTCCGCCGCCGCGTCGGGCTCGCCGGCAGCTAAACACCGGTGCAGCCGACCCGGGTTTGACCACGGGTGGGCCCTGGTTGACTCCCCTGAGTCAATGACAGGTGGGGCCCAGCCCTGTTAATTAAACAGGTTTAGTTTTAATTAAACTTTAATTAAGTTAATCACCCTGACATGCGGGACCCACTGTCAGGTTTGACCCGGACGTGTTCCGTTGACCTGCTGACGTCACACTGATGTCAGGCTGACGCAATAATTGATTTTCTGGAATTATTCTAATATAGGAAATTCCAGAATATAATTTAAACTTCATAAATTCATAACTTTTATTCTGTAACTCCAAATCAGACAAATTATATATGAAAAATGATCAGAAAAATCCAATCTATCCATCTGTACTATTTTCATGCATGATTAAACAAGTTAACTTGATGTTTAATGCAGAACAAGGAAAAACACTTTAAAGGGCCATGTTTGAGTTTGAAATTTGAATCTTTGATTCAAATTGGTTCAAACCCTTCTGGTCTTAGCTGCATTAGCCCAACACACTCATATTGCTATGTTTCATGCATACATCATATTGTTGCACATTGTTTGGTGATGGTTGTGTATCGGTGTTCTTGCGGCAGGATCTGCCTCCGAGGAGTATCGTGATTACCCTAACGAAGAACCGTATCAGTGCATCGAACCATCAGGTAAGCAACCAACCATTTGATCATATCGATACAATCCCATGCTCTCGCTCCTGCTCTCTTTTACTGCATTAAGACAACGCGTTTCAAACTGCTGTGTGCTACGGTAGTTGAACCCAATTCCTCTGCATGACCTGTCATTGCCACAGTAACTAGATGAAACCCACTAGCATGTGTAGGAGTTGATTGAGCCATATGTATGTGTTGTTCCTACCTTTCTATGCCTGCTATGCCTAGAGTCGTGTCAGGTCTGGTTCATCTGGGTGATGGCTAGAGTGAAATGATTATGTCGGTAATGAGAGTGGTGTGGTGAACACGATTTGGTAAAGGTATCGATGAGAGGCCATGTAGGAGTACATGGTGGGTTGTTTCATTGAAGCCAACCTTAAGCACTGAGATCTGTATGTGTGATTTAAGATACAGCTACTACCATGCATTGGGCCCTGAAATATGACCCCGCTCGACTTCTTATTCACCCTAGCTCTCTGTCCAGGAGTTGCAAGTAGTTTCTGGTGTTTGTAGCCTACTGGAGGCCGTGGACAGCGCTGACCGTAGGGGTGGGCTGTGATGCGGTAGGTACGTGGCCGGGTGTACCGAATACCCGTTAGGTATCTCGGGAACCCTGTTCACATCGTTCGGGGCCGTATGGGAAATCTCAGTCGGACTCCCTGCGGATGGAACCCGAATAGGCGATAAACCTGGACTAGAGGCT
This sequence comes from Triticum aestivum, assembly GCF_018294505.1. Taxonomy (NCBI): domain Eukaryota; kingdom Viridiplantae; phylum Streptophyta; class Magnoliopsida; order Poales; family Poaceae; genus Triticum; species Triticum aestivum. The sequence continues at coordinate 111,253,800 of NC_057807.1, forward strand.
TAAGTGTTTAGGTAGGTCGTGGTCTACACCCACGTCGGCTTTCGCTTGAAGTCTGCCGAGCACATGTCGTGTGCAGACGCTAAGTGGTGGAAACATGTATGAAGAAGTACACCCCTGCAGGGTTATCATGATCTATTCGAATAGTCGCGTCCGCGGTAAAGGACTACTTGGTTGCCTATACAGTTCATAGACAAGTAAATGGAAACTACTAAAAGCCTCAAGATAAGTGTGAGTGCCGAGGATGGCTCTTCCGTAGGAAGACGGAGGTGGATCCTCGGTAGTGTATTGAATTGGTGAGTAGTGGACTCGTGTGCGCAAAACCATTTCAAGTTGGAGTCTCGTAGGTTAGCCTAGCCAAGAGTCAAAGCTGGCTTGCTGCAACAACTCCACCAACCCTTCTTGATAATATGCATGTATGTAGGATCTGATGTAAGTCTTGCTGAGTACCTTTGTACTCATGTTGCTATAATTTACATTTTTACAGAAGACGCTGCAACCCCTTCTGATGGGTTCTACGTAGACGTTGACATCAATGAGTAGGCTAAGGCCCAGGTGGTGATCCTGAGCTTGTGAAGGACCACGTAGTATAGCTAGGCTTTCCAAGCCTCTTTTATTTTACTAGTTGTCTGTACTCAGACAAGTTACTTCCACTGCTGGTTTGTATGACTGTATGACTTGAATGCTGGGTCGTGTGACCCGTACCTGTGTGTATGATTATGTATGGCTCCCTGAGCCTTAAATAAAGTACTTGTGTCGTAGAGTCATGTTGTGATGCCATGTTGTATTTGCACATATCGAGCATACTGTGTGTATGTTATTGAAATGCTTGGTATGTGTGGGATCTGACTATCTAGTTGTTTATCTTTAGTAGCCTCGCTTACCAGGAAATGTCTCCTAGTGTTACCACTGAGCCATGGTAGCTTGCTACTGCTCTGGAACACTTAGGCTGGCCGGCACGTGTCCTTCTTCGTTCCGGTGTCTGTCCCTTCGGGGAAATGTCACGCATTGAGTACCGGAGTCCTGTTAGCCCGCTACAGCCCGGTTTACCGGAGTCCTGCTAGCCCGGTGCTACAGCCCGGACCCACTTGCTGATGACCGACACGTTCGTTGCTGGGTCATGGATGCCTGTCCCTGTAAGTCTGTGCCACTTTGGGTTTACGACTAGTCATGTCAGCCCGGGCTCTTTATCATATGGATGCTAGCGACACTATCATATACGTGAGCCAAAAGGCGCAAACGGTCCCGGGCAAAGGTAAGGCGACACCCGTGGGGTTACCGTGCGTGAGGCCGCAAAGTGATATGAGGTGTTACAAGCTAGATCGATGTGACATCAAGTCGGGGTCCTGACAGGGCCAAGCTTCGGAACTCCTGCGAGGGCGTGCATGAGGTGCAGGCTATCGAGTACTTTACTGCCGGGTGCAGAGAAGGCACCCTCCTCAAGCACAAGATCCTCTGCGATGAGCCGAAGACCCTCGATGAACTGCTGATCACAGCAGACAAGTACGCCACGGCCGACTCCTCCATGAAGGCGGAGATTCAAGTTAGCGCGACTAGCAAAGTCGCCCCTCAGGCTCCAAGAACTCTGGCTGGTGACACCGGACGGCGGCAGCAGCAGAACGACCACAAGTGCAAGGCTCCGCAGCCGGTTTCCAACAGCCGGCAAGTGGCAATAGTCGAAGACCAACAGCCGTAGGGGCAGCCTCCGGCGAAGCGACAGAAAGGCGGCAAGTCCAACTGGTTGCCGGCCTTCTCCTACAAGCAGACCCTGGATGGCCCCTGCAAGTTCCATAGTGGCGCGAAGCCATCGAACCACACCACCCGGAAATGCCACTGGCTGACCAGAATCGCCAAGGGAGACGGCCTACTCCCTCCCCCGCCTACTGGGCCGCCTCCTCCACAGCTGCCCCAGCAGCCGGCTGTCAGGCCAGTCGGCGCGATACAAGACGAGTTCCCAAATGAGCACGGAGCTTATGTGGTGTTCACCAGTGTGGCTGATGATCAACGCAGCAGACGCCAGCAGCAGCAAGAGGTGAACGCAGTCGCATCAAGCACTCCAGAGTTCATGCACTGGTCCGAAAGGCCCATCAGTTGGAGCAGAGCTGATCACCCAGAGGTGATGCCGAATCCAGGCTCCTACACCCTGGTCTTAGGCGCCACACTCGCCACAGATAGGTGGGCCGCTCGTTTCTCGTGAGTACTGATAGACGGAGGCAGCAGTATCAACATCCTGTACAAGGATACGATGGAGAAGTTAGGAATCAAGCGAAGACAGCTTCAGAGCAGCCGGACTGTGTTCCACGGCATTGTCCCTGGCCTTTCCTGCTCACCAATCGGCAAGATCCTGATAGACGTCCTCTTTGGGGACAAAGATCATTTCCGCCGAGAGCCAATTTGGTTTGAAGTGGTGGACCTCGAAAGCCCGTACCATGCGTTGCTTGGCCGACCTGCTTTGGCCAAGTTCATGGCGGTCCCCCACTATGCCTACCTCAAGATGAAGATGCCGAGTTCCAAGGGAATTCTAACCGTGGCCGGCGACTACAGAAAGTCGTCCGCTTGCACGGCCGAAAGCAGTCGGCTGGCCGAGTCCTTGGTGATCGTAGCTGAGAAGCGGCTTCTTGATCGGGTTGTGGCGATGGCCGGCAAGCAGACCGAGATGTCGCCCGACCCCAAGGAGTCGGAAGCAGAAGGATCATTCAAGCCGGCCAGAGAAACAAAGAAGATACCTTTGGACCCGGAGCACCCAGAGAGGTACGCTGTCATGGGTACAAACCTTGACAGCAAATAGGAAGGCGAGCTCGTCGATTTCCTCCGTGAGAATTGAGACATCTTCGCGTGGTCCCCAAAAGACATGCCTGGTGTACCGATGGAATTCGCCGAGCACAAGTTACATGTCCGGTCTGATGTGAAGCCCGTCAGGCAGCCCTTGCGTCGCCTGTCAGAAGAGAAGAGAAGAGTTGTTGGAGAAGAAATAGCCCGGCTCCTGGCAGCCGGCTTCATCATGGAAGTGTTTTTCCCAGAGTGGCTAGCAAACCCAGTACTGGTGCTGAAGAAGAACAAGCAGTGGCGGATGTGTATCGACTACACAAGCCTCAATAAAGCCTGTCCTAAGGACCCATTCGCCCTGCCGAGAATTGATCAGGTGATAGACTCCACAGCCGGATGCGAGCTGTTGAGTTTCTCGGATGCATATTCTGGATATCACCAGATCAAGCTGAACCCGGCTAACAGACTGAAGACCGCCTTCATCACGTCGTTTGGTGCCTTCTGCTACCTAACCATGACGTTCGGCTTGAGGAATGCCAGCGCCACCTTTCAGCGTTGCATGCAGAAGTGCCTCCTCAAGCAACTCGGCAGAAATGCCCACGTCTACGTGGATGACGTGGTGGTGAAGACGGAAAAGCGTGGAACTCTGTTGGAAGACCTCAAGGAAACCTTTGAGAACCTGCGCCGATTCCAGATCAAGCTCAACCCCGAGAAGTGCGTCTTCGGAGTACCAGCCGGCCAGCTCCTTGGTTTCCTGGTCTCTGAACGTGGCATAGAGTGCAACCCTGTGAAGATCAAGGCCATCGAGAGGATGGAAGCACCCAGACGACCGTTAGACGTGCAAAAGTTCACTGGCTATTTGGCGTCCATCAGCCGATTCATCAGTCGGCTGGGCGAGAAGGCTCTACCCTTATATCAGCTCATGAAAAAGACGACGTTTTTCGAATGGACTCCCAAGGCGGACGAGGCTTTTCTCCAACTGAAGAAAATGTTGACTACTCCCCCTGTGCTGGCGGCTCCGACTCCCAAAGAGCCCATGCTCCTATACATTGCCGCCACCAGCCGGGTAGTCAGCACAGTCATTGTAGTCGAGCGCAAGGAGGAAGGCAAGGCGCTACCTGCCCAGAGACCGGTATATTACCTGAGCGAAGTACTGTCGGCCTCCAAGCAGAACTACCCCCACTACCAGAAGATGTGCTACGGCGTGCACTTTGCCGCCAAGAAATTGAAGCCTTACTTCCAGGAGCATCCAATCATCGTGGCTGCACAGCCCCACTGGCCGAAATCATCGGAAGCCGAGATGCTTCTGGCCGAGTGGCCAAATGGGCCATCGACCTGGCTCCCTACACCATCTACTACCAGCCCCGCACCGCCATCAAGTCGTAAGCACTGGCCAATTTCCTCGTCGACTGGGCCGAGACCCAGTACCTGCCACCAGCGCCCAACTACACCCATTGGCGGATGCATTTCGACGGCTCCAAGATGCGCACTGGCCTGGGAGCCGGCGTCGTCCTCACTTCCCCCAAAGGCGATAAGCTCATATATGCGATGCAGATCCATTTTGCCGCCTCCAACAACATGGCTGAGTACGAGGCGCTCATTCACGGGCTCCGGCTTGCCAAAGAACTAGGCACTTGCCGGATCCTGTGTTATGGCAACTCTGACTTGGTGGTCCAACAATCATCTGGCGATTGGGACGCCAAGGATGCAAACATGGCGAGCTACCGCTTCCTTGTGCAGCAGCTCAGCGGATACTTCGAGGGGTGCGAGTTCCTCCACGTGCCAAGGAACGACAACGACCAAGCAGACGCCTTGGCACGAATCGGCTCCACCCGCCAAGCAATACCATCCGGCGTCGCCCTTCGGCGCCTCCTCAAGCCGTCTATCAAGCCTTCACCAGAGTCAGACTCAATCTTTGTGCCGGCTCCACCCGAAGAAGTCGGATCCGACTCCAAGAAAGCTGCAGTCAAAGCCGGCCCGGGGACTTTAGAACCCGGCCCGGGGACTGCGGTGACCAGACCAAAGACTCCAGAACTCAGCTCGGGGACTGCTCCAATCGGCCCGGGGACTCCGTCAAGGCAACAAGCGACTGCGGACTCCAACCCGCCGCCTCCCAGCCCAGCCGCCCTTGTCTAAGTCGCACTTGTGGAAATTGAAGAAATAGCAGCACCCTCATGGGCCCAGCCCATCCTCAAGTTCCTAGTAAACAGAGAGCTGCCACCTGATGAAATCTTGGCTCGGCAAGTGCAACATCGAGCGGCAGCCTACACCATAGTCAATAGAGAGCTGGTCAGGCGCAGCGTCACTCATGTCTACCAACGCTGCGTCGAGGCAGAGCAAGGCCAGGCAATTCTCAGAGACGTCCACGAAGGCGAGTGCGGTCACCATGCGGCTTCAAGAGCACTCGTTGCCAAAGCCTTCCGGCATGGTTTCTTCTGGCCGACTGCCCTAGAAGAGGCCAAGGAATTAGTCCAAAAATGCAAGGGGTGCCAGATGTTCCGTTCCAAGCCGCTTCAGCCATCTTCCGCACTCAAGACCATCCCCATCGCCTGGCCCTTTGCGGTTTGGGGCCTGGACATGGTGGGACCATTCAAGACGGCACGAGGTGGCTTAACTCATTTACTTGTCGCGGTGGACAAGTTCACGAAGTGGATACAGGTGAAGCCCATCAAGAAGTTGAAAGTTCCAACTGCAGTGACTTTCATCACCGACATCACGACTCAGTACGGCATCCCACACAGCATCATCACCGACAATGGCACAAATTTTGCCAAAGGCGCCTTGGCCCGTTTCTGCGCGACGCAGGGCATCCAACTGGACTTAGCGTCCGTTGCCCATCCGCAGTCAAACGACTAGGTGGAGTGAGCAAACGGCCTCATCTTATCTGGCATCAAGCCTTGACTGGTCGAGCCGTTGGAGCGATCGGCCGGCTGCTGGCTTGAGGAGCTGCCGGCCGTCCTCCGGAGTCTGCGCACGACTCCAAACAAGTCAACCGGCTTCACACCCTTCTTCCTCGTCTACGGTGCCGAAGCCATCATCCCAACGGACATAGAGTTCGACTCCCCGCGAGTCACCATGTACACCGAGGAAGAAGCAGAAGAAGCACGTCAAGACGGTGTCGATCTGCTGGAAGAGGGCCGGTTGTTGGCACTCAGCCAGTCCAGCATCTACCAGCAGAGTCTGCGCTGATACTACAATAGGAAGGTCAGGCCATGATCTTTCCAAGAGGGCGACCTTGTGCTCCGACTAATCCAGCGGACAGCCGGCCAGCACAAGTTGTCGGCACCTTGGGAAGGCTCCTTCATTATTAGCAAGGTGCTGGGAAACGACTCCTACTACCTGATCGACGCTCAGAAGCCCCGAGCACGCAAGAGGGACGACTCCGGCAAAGAGACAGAGCGCATGTGGAATGCAAATCTTCTCCGAAGATTTTACAGTTAATGCAGTATGTATCACGCTACCCTTTGTATTAAAGTACCAAGACTTTGGGCCCCCCGAGACGAGCTTGGGGACTGCCCTTTTTTGTTATCCGTATGATAAGAATTATGCCTTCGAGTATATTACTCTTTGTTGAATACCGCTTGGCACCGGGCTCGACTAGTCGGCCCGGGGACTCGCCGCCTTGCGCTATAAAGTGCTTCCCGCAGTCAGACAAGTAGTGTGTGGTGCCTAAGCCGTCTCCTGTCAAAGCCGCAGCTCGAAGAGCGACTGTTTGGTAGGCAGGAGTAAGGAAGAACGGGCGCCCACACGAAAAATGGCTAAGGACTCAAAGCACAAACATAGCTTAAGACGGTTTCCAGCATCTTTCAAGTAAAAGCCAACTCATGAGTACTCGGCTTGCCGCTTTCTATCCAACTTGTGAAAGAAGACTCTAAGACGGCCGAGTACTTGCCTTCCTAAAGTAGCCAAGCATTTGATCCAGTGGCATTCCGCAGAGCGGTTGTCCGTCTGGCAAGGCGGCAACTAAGGGAAGGCGGCAAAGGGAAAAGCCAAAAGAGCAATGAGCGGGAGAAGTGCGACGAGGAGGAGGCCGACCGCCTGGCGGGTGGAATTTCAAGATACACCCCGCGGGTGGAATTGTTCGAATTAACAAAGTTTTTCAAAGACTACTAAGGCAGATAAAGCAAAGGCAAAGACGGCAGCCTAGGAGGCGGCATCCGGGTTCGAAGGGTCGGAGGAGACGGCGGTGTCAGGCGCCGGGGCGGCCGACTGAGCAGCCTCGGTTTGATCGTCTCCGAGGGCAGTCGCCTTCTCCGGGCGCGGTTCGTCGCTGGAGGCGCGGTCGAGCTGAGGCTGGTCGCCCGCCCCATCTTCTGGCGCCTCTGTCTCGCCTTCGTCCTCCGCCTCGTCTTCCTCCTCGGTGCTGGACCCAATCACCTCTGCCGAGTCCTTGTCGTAGTCCGGGTTCATCCTGAACCACTCCGGCGGCACCTCCTCACCGCCTGCAGCCCGCTCGAGGACGAAGACACTGGTGTCTGTGTAGTCGGCAATCGCCGCCGCACGCTCAATGAGGGCGCCCTCCACAGCCACCAACTCCGCTTGGGCCTCTGATCGGAACGTGGCCAGCCGGTCCAGGTCCAGCCCCGGATACCACGCCTTGACAAACTCCAAGGCTCGATGCGCTCCGACCCGGGCCGAGGAACCCTTCCAGGCTTTAAGACGGCCAGCTGCGACCTCTAGCCAGTCGGCAGTCCGACTGGCAGTGTCCAGAACCGGCGCGTCTGGCCACAGAGCGGCAACCGCCTGGGCACCAGCACGCTGAAGTCGGCGCATCAACCGATGGCTGGCCGAAGACGGGCCTCGATACTCAGAAGCTGCTCGTCGATGGTCACGGGGGCGTTGGCAGCGATCTCCGCGCCATTTGCCCTCCGTGCCTCATGATCAGCCTCGATGGCCTATGTGACTGCCTGCGAGTGGCCAGGGAAGAAGTCTGCCAAGACGAAAAAGAAAAATAAGTCAGAGGCAAAAGTCGGCCCGACCCACAGTCGGCGGCTCAAAGGAAACCAAGAAACTCACCATCGACGATGTTCTCGATCTCATGGAAGCCGGAAATCAGCTGCGCCTCCTGCCGGTCCAACAGGAGCGCTCGCTCTCGAACTCGGCCAGGAGTGCAGCCTCTTTCTTATCTGCCTCCTCCTGCGCCTTCTTGAGCAGCTCCTTTTGTTCCGCCAGCTGCACAACCAATAGGTCATGTTCCATGGCAAGTTTGCTGCACTCTTCCCCCTTGGCGCGCAAGGCGGTGTTGGCCTCGCCCAGCTGCTGCTGAAGAGTGGCGTTGGCCTCTGAAGAAGAAAAAAGAAAAAAGACGATAAGTCGTCAACAAAGAAAGTCGCTGAGAAGATCCGGCCCGACTGCTCGGCAGTCGGCCCAAATCTCGGGGACTACAGCCCGCGGGTGCGCCAGCGCGCCCCCGCGAAAAAGAAGGACTCACTCCGGCTCTCTGACAAGTCGGTAGTCCGCCTGCCCAGCTCCTCAACATTGCGGTTGAAGGCAGTAGAGGGAGGTTGTGATACTCCTGTAATAAGTATCTCAGACAAAGTTAAATATTCGGAACTCGCTAGAGGGAGTTCCGAACCGCCTGCCCTGCAGCCGGCCCGAAACTCGGGGACTACACCCAGTGGGTGCGCTGGCGCGCCCCCACAGAGAAGAACAAGAAAAATAAGAATCAAAAGAAGAAGACGTACTCGGACGGCCGTTCGCGATGCCAGATGCGCCCTGGTGCAGTTTTGGAGGGCGTCGCCCTCAGCTCGCAGCTTCGCCTGGACGTCCAGAAGTGCCTGGTTCAATGGACCTGTGCCACATCCGCGCGACCACCCAACGGGCGCGGCGCTCGTCACCTCGGTGTCTGGGATATCCCAGTTGGCGGTGCCGGTCTCCAAGGGTCGCAGCGCCGAAGTCGCCCTCTTGAGGCGGCGGCGCACTGGCGAGGCAACTTGGAGGAGGAGCCTCACCTCAGACTCGTCCTCGGTCGGTGGCACCGGCGGCCCCACCGGCTGTTTCCCGCGCGCGCTCCCAGATAGCGACGGAGGCGGCGGTGGCGGCACGAGCGTGTCCGACATGGAGGCCTCGCCACTTTCCTTCTCCACGACGGGGTTCTCGGCGCCGGCTTCTCCAGTCTGCCCCATGAACTCCTGGGGCGGCGACGCGGAGGACAGCGGGATGACGAACAACGCCGATTGGCGGTGCGCGGCCTCCTCGGCTTGCCGCCTTGCCGTAATGGCGGCTTTGGCCTCTTCCAGTTTTTTCTGGGCGGAGGCCGCCGCCTTCTCAGCCTCCGCTTTTGCCAGGCGGTCGGCCTCCTCCTCGTCGCACTTCTCCCGCGCATTTCGCTCCGTTGCCTCCCGGAGGTCGGCGGCGGGGTCAACCCGCCGAGTGTTGGCGGACGTCTCTGCCGACCCCATGACGGACGGGGCGGCGACCCTCTCAAGGGTAAGGGGAGCCCTGAAGCAAGGAGGAGGTATAAAAGACTCGGACAGAATTCACCAAAGGAAAGAAAGGCGAAGGCAGAAACACTTACGCAGAGATCAGTGGCGGCCTCTTCACTTCCTTACGGAAGCGATTGGCCCTCGCGGCCACCTCCTCCCGTTTGGTCACGGCGGCCGCTCCCTTGAACTTCTTCGGCTTGCTGCCGAGTGAACTCGGCCCGGCGTGGCGCCTCTTCACGCCGCCTTGGCCGGCTAGGCCAGCGGAGGAACTCGCACCCGGCAGGCCGACCCTTGGTTGGCGGCGCAGGGTGACTTCCCCTTCGGCATCGTCTTCAGGCCAGTCGGCGAAGGTGGCCGAGGGCGTGAAGCCGCTTCCCGCTCCCCCTCTTCCGCCTTCGGCGTCGTCCTCCATCGCCGTCGCCCCCAAGTCGGGGTCATCGACGTCGCTCTCCGCCCGGCCAGGGACGAATTCACGGGGCGGTCTTTCAATGCCGGCTGCAGGCTGAATGAGGGGATTCTGACTCAGAGAAACCGAAAAAATCAGAAGTCGGATTCGGCTACAAAGAAAACAGAGCAACAAGAGATGCGACTTACCGCCGGAGGGGGATTGGCGTGCGAGTACGGCTCTTTGCCGAACTACCAGTCCGCTGCAAGCTCGCACTTTGCGATGTGGTTCACCATGTTCGCCAACTCCGCGTGGGGCATGTCCCTGGTGCACATCCGACTCGGGTCCCGGCGGTCGCTCATCTGACTGATCAGATGAGGCCGGCCTTGGAGAGGGAGGACTCGGCGCGCCACGAAGGCGGCTAGCAAGTCGGCCCCAACCAGGCCCTCCGACTGCGTCAGGACTCGGAGTCGCGCTACGGCGGCGGCTCCGGCGGGAGTCAGCGTCTTGACTCGGTGGGACCAGCTGGGGAGCCTCCCAGCCGGTGCGCCGGCTTCGTAAGGCGGCAGATTAACCCAGTCGCCGTCTGGGGCGACGCTCTTCACTTAGAAATAGGACTGCTACCACATCTTCACCGACTTGATCAGCGGGATGAAGGGAAACAGATTGTCGGCTGTCGTTCGCCGCATCATGATGAAGGCGCCGCACTGGGCCGGCACGCCGGTGATGTGCGTGCTGAGCTTGGATTGGAAGAATTCTCCCCACAGCTTGATGGTGGGGAGAACGCCAAGGAAGCCTTGGCACAGGGTGGCGAAGGCAGCCAGCAGCACCACTGTGTTCGGCATGAGGTGGTGCGGCTGGAGCCCGTGGAACTCCAAGAAGGAGCAAAAGAAGCCGCTCGCCGGCAGCCCCAGGCCGCACATAAGGTGCGAGCGAAAGATGACCCGCTCGCCCTCCTCTGGCATCGGTGATATCTCCCTCGCCGGCGCGGCGCGGGCTCGCACGAGGTTTGCACCGGGGAGGCGGCGCGTGTCGCAAAGAAACTGGATGAGGTCATCGTCCACCACGGAGCCGTCCCACATGCCGGAGCGCACAACAGGAGCCACGACGGCAGAGGAAGAGCTTATCACGGCGGGTGCGGCGTGGTTCGGCGCGACGGCGGCAAGAGGGAGATAGGAAGCAGAGGAGGCGAGGGAGCAGGGAAGATGGGCGCGCGTGCTTCG
>NC_057807.1:111264880-111270183 GCF_018294505.1 Triticum aestivum
AACAACGTGGGAAACCCAACCGTCCGTGCGGCCGCAACGGATCCGTTCGCATGCCGAGGCGCGGTAGTGGCGGGCCCCGCCTGACGGCATGTCCCGTCACGCGCGTGGGTAGGCAGACTATCCTCCCCACGTGGCGCTGCGCGAAGGGGCTGTGGCGGGCGACCGCGGGGAAGAGTATCAGGCACGCTTCCTGGTTTCCCGCCACGATGTTCGAACTCCTTAGGGAGTAAGGCGGCCCTCTGCGAGTCCGATCCAGGATAGTCGGCCTGAAGGAAGACAGCAAGCGAGGCCCCGATTCCGCAACCAGAAGAATGAAGCTGTTGAAGCCCCACGACACAGTATCCGCAGAGCCTCCCCAGCTTCGGGGACTATTGTCGGAGTAATGAGCCACGGGTAGGCTAACCCGAGCCCCAGAACCTTTCAAGACATTAGGACAGGCTGCGCCGCTCATGCCGAGTCCCAGGGACGACTCCAAGAAATGCCGAGTCCCAGGGACGACTCCAAGATATGCCGAGTCCCAGGGACGACTCCAAGATATGCCGAGTCCCAGGGACGACTCCCAGATAAGCCGACTCTCAGCTGACGACTCCCAGATAAGCCGACTCTCAGTTGACAACTTCCAGAGAAGCCGGCTGAGGGTAGGCGGCTCGCGACTCCAACCACCCCCTGCCTTCGCCGCGAGGGATAGGGCGGGGAACGATCACGGCGTGGCCATCTCTACCCTGCCTGCGAAGGATCAGCATGGCTACAGTGCGCCATATCGCTGGAGATCTCCATCGTGGCGCGGCATTGTTGCCATGCCGGCCCTGACCTCAGCCTTAGTGGGCGGCGCACTATGCCCATGACGTCTGCCTGTACGACCCAAGGACGGCGGGACCGCCTGTCAGCGGGTAGACCGAAGACGGCAAGAGCGCCCTGAAGATGGACCCATGGGAGTCGGCCCTCTGGAGTCGGCCGGCCCCTCCCACAGGCCCCGCACGCCATTAATCAGACAAGATGGGGAATGGCGACAGTGAACGCCCGCCAGACGGTGGCACTGTTGCCATGACCTCATGACCAAGCCAGCATCATCAGGAGCACCGCTACAGTACTAGGCCTGTCCGCAGGGTCCGCCAGTCGGCGGGCCCCAGTAGTCGGCGGAGAAGACGACGGCCTGGGAGACAGACGGCTGGGACCCGTGCCCGGCCGGATTACCATTGTAACCCTGGGGGGTAGGCCTATATAAACCCCCAGGAAGCCCATGCAAAGGGTTCGGACCCAGATAACACTAGACCCAGAACATAGGAAGGAGAAAGCTAGCCTTGCCCCCTCCTACCTCCAGAAACAGCTCCAGGAGCACCATTGTACTCACTTTGCCATAGTGACCATGCGGAGACCCCACAGAGCAGCAGTAGGGGTGTTATCTCCACGGAGAGCCCTGAAGCTGGGTAAGATCTGTCGGCGTGCATGTCTTCGCCTCATCCCGCTTCCGGGCACCGGCGACGTTCTACTTGCTCCCACCATGATAAGCCATCCTTTGGCATATGTCGTACCCAACCCCCGACACAAATATTGCTATGTCACCATTTGAGCTGAAGCCTTATGCGCCATGGATTATGAAATTCATCAGGACAAGGTCTTCACTCAACTACAAGGCTGATACTCTGAACCATGGCAGTTTCTTGCCTCCAATCGAAGTCCTCAAACAAACATTTTCCTCAGCTGATGACAAAGGCAAGGCAACTGCTGTGATAGATGGAGGCATTCGTCCATTGGATGATCAATTTCGCAAGGCTGCATCCTACTCCACCAATGATGACTCTACCACACATGACTCTGCCGCCAGCACCTCTGCCAAGCAAATTCCTCAAGCCACAGCACCCAGGGTGATGACTAATCGTGAGTTACTCCTCAGTCTTCATCAGAAAGTTGATCGCAATCATAAATGGGTCAAGCGTCGGTTTGGTTCCATTCTTTACAACATGACCTCAACCCACAATGTTGTGAAGAAAAACCAATACTACCTCCATGAAACCTTCCACCGCACCTGGGCTGTTCTATCTCAAATCTACAGCGACGAAGATTTGAAGAACATAGGTCTCAAGGAAGAATTTGACTGGTCTGCACCTCCACCGAAGAAATTCAAGAAGGTCAAGGTTCCTTCCTTGGTGGCCAGCTCCTATTCTTCATCGCACGACACTGATGAAAATGAAGACTTGGACGACACTGCGGCAGGCCCTACTACGACAACTAACCCCGGCAACACTGGCGCTCCTCCATCAACTTGATATTTTTCAGGGGCGTTAGTCCTCAGTTTCGATCCTTTTGGTCATTCCATGACAAAGGGGGAGAAATCTGAGTTAGTCTTCAAGTGGGTCTATTATATGGGCGTTTTTTGCTAGGTTACCACTCTCGTTCTTCTGAAATTTTTATTGGATTGAGTTGTAATCTTAAACCCGATGGTGCTCCAATACTTTTGATGCACTGTGCTATGATTCTGCATGCTTGTTTATAGTTAATATTATTTCACGCATGCTGAATCTCTTCAGGCACCATATTTCATCATGCATTTCAAATTCTTCATATTATATATCAAATGCATGTATGAATTACAAGATATAGGGGGAGATCTCCATGATTCAACTCTTCAAGTGTGCATTGCTTCAAAAGCAAATTCCTCTCTATGCACATCTTCAGGGGGAGTTCTTCTATACTTGCAATCAAATTCCTCAATATCAGTACTTACACTTCATATGTTTATCCCCATTGAAAACTTAACCTATATTGTCATCAATCACCAAAAAGGGGGAGATTGTAAGTGCATCTAGTGCCCCTTAGTGATTTTGGTGTATTGAAGACTTATAGGTTAAAGGACTAATGTGTTTATGAGTGTACACAGGTCTATAAGTCTATGAGGAGTTTGATATTTACAGAGAAAGTCGACCCCTAAAAATGAATATCCTTGACTAAAGAAAAACCTCTACTACCTCCATGAAACCCTCAACCATACCTTGGTTGTTCTATCTCATGTCTACAGCGCCGAAGATCTGAAGAGATGGGTCTCAAGGAAGAATTTGACTGGTCTGCACCTCCACCGAAGAAATTCAAGAAGGTCAAGGTTCCTTCCTTGGTGGCCAGCTCCTATTCTTCATCACGCGACACTGGTGAAAATGAAGACTTGGACGACACTGCGGCAGGCCCTACTACGACAACCGACCCCAACAACGCTGATGCTCCTCCATCAACTTGATATTCTTCAGGGGCGTTAGTCCTCAGTTTCGATCCTTTTGGTCATTTGATGACAAAGGGGGAGAAATCTGAGTTAGTCTTCAAGCGGATCTGTTATATGGGCGTTTTTTTGCTAAGTTACAACTCTCGCTCTTCTGAAACTTTTATTGGATCGAGTTGTAATCTTAAACCCGATGGTGCTCTGATACTTTTGATGCACTGTACTCTGATACTTTTGATGCGTTATTCTGCATGCTTGTTCCTTGTTAATATTATTGCACACATGCTAAATTTCTTCAGGCACCATATTTCATCATGCATTTCAAATTCTTCATATTATATGTCAAATGCATCTATGAATTACAAGATATAGGGGGAGATCTCCATGATTCAACTCTTCAAGTGTGCATTGCTTCAAAAGCAAATTCCTCATTATGCACATCTTCAGGGGGAGTTCTTCTACATCTTGCAATCAAATTCCTCAATATCAGTACTTACACTTCATATGTTTATTCCCGTTGAAAACTTAACCTATATTGTCATCAGTCACCAAAAAGGGGGAGATTGTAAGTGCATCTAGTGCCCCTTAGTGATTTTGGTGTATTGAAGACTTATAGGTTAAGGGACTAATGTGTTTATGAGTGTACACAGGTCTATAAGTCTATGAGGAGTTTGATATTTACAGAGAAAGTCGACCCCTAAAAATGAATATCTTCGACTGAAGATTTTGGTATTTCTGAAGACCTTCATGAAGACTTTGAAAGTGAAGAAATTGGTGTGTCCGTGAAGACTTGATATACATGCGAGGAATATGAAGCTTGAAGGCTTTCGTTTTCATAGTTTTGTTTTTCTCCTTCTTGAGTCATAGGAAACACCGTACTGTTAAACGGGGTCGAGGAAATACTAAGGAAAAATTTCCATGTGATGCTCAACTCAAAATCCTACACCTACCAATCCCTTCGAGTGAAGCCATTGGAAATCTCATACAGTTCAATCAATTTCTTCAGAGACAGAGGCGAAGTTCTTCTGGTCGCTGAGGAATTTGTTTTGACTAAGGAGTTAGGAATTCGCCAGTGCGGATTGCCTACACAGTGAGGAATATGATAGCCCTGAGGAATTTGAAAGTCAAATTTCCGACCGTTGCTGTGCTATGCACCAACTCTCCCAAAATATATTATCCACATAACGGTTATATCATTGAAGGGCATTTATGTCTTATCATGTCGGGCTGCTCCCTAGGCTATAAATAACCACCCCCCACAACCACTAGCTGGTTGGCTGCTCCAAGAGAAACTGACACTTGTCATTTGAGAGCAACCCATCCTCCGAGGACTTTGAGCGAAAATCATCGAGTGAGGAAAATCCAAACCCAAACACCCACAAACCCAAAGTGATTGAGCATCACTGAAGAGATTGATCCTGCGTGGATCCGACTCTTGTTACCTTTGAAGACTGTGCTTCTTTCAGATGGTTAGGCGTCATGGTCTAGAGCATCCAAGAGGAATTGTGGATCGCCGAGTGACCGAAGTCTGTGAAGGTTTGGAAGTCGCTTGAAGACTTATCACGAGTGATTGGACGAGGTCTGTGTGACCTTAGTTCAAGGAGAATACGGTGAGGACTTGGTGTCCTGAGCTGCGTGCTTAGTGACTGGGTGTCTGGGACTGTGTGTCCTCGAGTTTAAATACTCAGCCGCTCCAACCAGACGTACAACTGAGACATCAGTTGGAACTGGTCTACCAAATCATTGTCTTCACCAACCTTACTGGTTCTATTTCCTCAACTCTTCCATTTCCTCATTACTGTGTTGAGTGTTTGTTCATATCTGTTTTAGAAGACTTTGACTGAAGACTTTCTCAATTTCCTCAGTTCAATTTCTTTAGTCTGTTTGTCTTCATCTTGTGTTATCATGTGTTTATGCTTTCTGTACTCTGTGTTTGTCTTCATTTCATCATGATGACCATGTGTGTATTCTGTCATGCTTATTTCCGAGTACTTATTCCGCTACAAGTAGTTCTTCGCTAAGGAATTTCCTCACCGGCAAATTCCTTAGTGAAGAATTCATAAAAATCGCCTATTCACCCCCCCCCCCTCCCCCC